>NW_028283581.1:0-197500 GCF_059441095.1 Idiotropiscis lumnitzeri | reverse complement strand
CGCATGATGGTGTCTTGAGACCCGTCTTTATCAGCTGATGTTCCATGAGGGTGTGACTTACCTGTCAAAAAAATGAAAAATCAGAGCAGTAAAAGAACAAGCACAACATGAACATTACAAATCAGCAATCACTGACCACTGCAAAAGGGAAAACCACATCATGGACCGGGAGAAGGGCAGGGTCATCCGCACCGAAGAGAACAAACAACAGCGCTGGATCAGAGAGGCCATTGAGATCTGCAAGCGAGGCATAAAAACCATGAACAGAGACAAGGGAGCCTTCATCCTCTCTACCACCTGGAGCAGCATCTTGGCGGAGTGAACGGACAGCGGGGGGCGTGACTTGCCTTCATTCTTGTGACAGGTAAGTCACGCCCTCATGGAACATCAGCTGATAAAGACGGGCCACAAGACACCATCATGTGACACTCTGAAGAAGGCGAAAGACTTTCGTATTGTGACATCCTCAAGGCCTAAACACTCATCCGATCAAAAATAAGTTGGCAGCCGTCTTCAGGGCCTGAATATCCTCAAATGTGAAAAATTTCGAGAAGATGGATCATCTGAATCATTTTGCAGGAACTTTTGTTGCCACGGAGAATAATCAGACTCTGCGGCACCGTAATAGCCACGCCCTTCGAAGGAAAGTCACAAAAATAGGGATAGAGTAAGATCAATGTCTTGAGTCTTTTCTAGCCAATTTTCAATCGGATTCGTTAAAATGTAAAAAATGATATTGATTGGCGCAAGGTGTATAACAGAATATAAACATATAGATGTCTTCAGGTACCGACTCTTGATGTACATGTGAAGTTTTGGATTTTTAGCAGCATGTGCAAGAGAGTTATTAAGCATTTTGTCCATTGCGGCGAAGGAAATCTTAAGTGAAAACTTCGAAGCCCCGCCCCCGTCATATAGTATTGCGGAAACAAAAAATTTTAGCCCCAGTGTTTGTCCCAGGTCTTAAGATGCTACAGACAGAATTTTAAGGTATCAGATGAAGCCTTTAGGATCAGGGTGCAAAAGAATGACCCCTGTAAACATGCAAAAAAGGGCAAAAGTCGGACTTTCAAAAATTCATAACTCACTTCCTGTTCATATTAGACGTTAAAATATCAAATTTTTCGCCATGCCCGATGAGACTGCCAAGTTTGGTGAATTTTTGTGCATGTTTCGGGGGTCAAAAATGCAATCGAACAATCGGAAAAATAATAATAATAATAATTTCTACAAAAACAACAGGGACTTCGCAGCGGTCGCTGTTCAGGCCCTAATAATAATAATAATAATAAAAGTATTAATATTTTCTACAAAAACAATAGGGACCTCGCAGCCGTCGCAGCTCGGGCCCTAATAACAATTTCTAGAAAAACAATAGGGACCTCGCAGCGGTCACTGCTCGGGCCCTAATAATAATAATAATAATAATAATTTCCACAAAAACAATGGGGACCTCGTAGCGGTCGCTGCTCGGGCCCTAATAATAATTTCTACATAAACAATAGGGACCTCGCCGCGGTCGCTGCTCGGGCCCCAATAATAATTTCTACACAAAGTCCATTGTGGTGACCCGCCCCTTTTAAGTAAATTCAAAATGGCCGACTTCCTGTAAAACCTAGCTCATTTCTCCAAGAGACTTTTTTTGTAGGTCTTGGTCTTATACATACAGTGAACCCTCGCTACTTCGCGGTTCACCTTTCGCGGGTTCAGTGCTTCGCGGGTATAAAAAATATTTGGGGGCATTGTAGTTTCGCCGAGCGGCACGACGGGCGCTGGAGCGGTTAGACGGCCGGCGTGCGCCGAAGAAGAGCGTGGGCGAAGAGGAGAGTGGACGAAGAAGAGCACGTTCCCCCGGACACGATCGGTGGCGACGTTTCGCGCGGTTCGGACCGTACCAGAGCTCCGGCCGGCGTGCGTGGCAGTTAAGCCGTAGAGGAGCACCTTCCCCGGGCACGGGCGGTGCCAAGCGGCCCCTAAGTTTAACCGAATGGAAGCTCCGGAGGAGGAGGGCATGCTCGCGTCACAGTAAGCCGAAGAGGAGCACCTTCCCCGGGCACGGGCGGTTCCAAGCGGCCCCTAAGTTTAACCGAATGGAAGCTCCGGAGGAGGAGGGCATGCTCGCGTCACAGTAAGCCGAAGAGGAGCACCTTCGCCGGGCACGGGCGGTTCCAAGCGGCCCCTAAGTTTAACCGAATGGAAGCTCCGGAGGAGGCGGGCATGCTCGCGTCACAGTAAGCCGAAGAGGAGCACCTTCCCCGGGCACGGGCGGTGCCAAGCGGCCCCTAAGTTTAACCGAATGGAAGCTCCGGGGGAGGAGGGCGGGCGTGTGTCACAGTTAAGCCGAATTGGAACACCTCTTCCGCCCGGGCACGAACGGAGCGCGAAGCTGTCAGTTATGAATGAATAAATGAATAAATAAATAAATAAATAAAGAATGCCACCTTTCATTTCACAGGGCACACCGGACGGCGTACCAGCAGGTAATAGTCGGAGTAATTAAATAAATACAAAAAGAATGGCTGGGGAATAAAAAAATAATACGTTTTAATAATAATTTGTTTTTTTTGTTATAACATGAATTTCACTCTCTCTCTCTCTCTGTATATATATATATATATATCTATATATATATCTATATATATATATATATTCATTATATATATTGTATTTTTTTTTAAGCATTTTTGAAGGTGCGCCGCTACTTCGCGGATTTTCAGTTTCCGCGGGTGGTCTCGGTCCCCATTAACCGCGACAACCGAGGGTTCACTGTACTCCATAAAATTTACAAAAAGCGAGGTGAAACACTCAACCAGGGCTGCTTTTTTGAACATTTCTCGAGGGCCATGGCGAGCCATTTAAAAAAAGCTGCACAACTAACGTATAAAATATTGATAAATTTGCTCTGCCTGATGTGTGTGTCAAGTTTCACGAGTTGTCGTTCATATTTAGAACCTCATAATCAGCGTTGTTTTATTGCCGGACAGTGCAATGCCACTCCCACAACTTTTCACGAAAAAGGATGAATTTCGTATTGTGACATCCTCATGGACGAAACAGTCCTCCGAGCATATATGAGGGCGACCTTGTTGAGTTGCACGGAGAAAAACATCCAAGAAAATAACTTGTATTAGCTTTTACCAGTTGGTGGCGCTACTACTACGATGAAAAATAAGTTGGTAGATGTCTTCAGGGTTGAAGTATCCTCAAATGTGTACAACTTCGAGAAGATAGGATCATCTCAGTCATGTTGCCGGAGCTTTTGTTGCCACAAAGTACAATCGGACTTTTCAGCACCGTAATAGCCACGCCTTTAGCCAAAACGTCACAAAACTCGGCAGAGAGTAAGATCATTGTCTTGAGTCTTTTCTGACTAATTTTCAGTCGGATTCGTCAAAAGGGCACCGTGCAGTACGTGAAAATTAAAATAAAAACAATTTTTTTATTCCACTTGGCGGCGCTGTGTGTATAACAAAATAATAACATTAAGATGTCTTCAGGTCGGGACATTTTATTTACAGGTGAAGGTTTGGATTTTTAGGAGCATGTGCAGGGGAGTTATTAAGCATTCATTTATTTGTATTAGGTTCATTTTGTCTTCTTATTATTGATATTTGACAGATTCATTAAAAGCAGACAATTATGTTTTAGGTAAATTTTTTACCTGACATGTTTCGGCGAGTCTTTCGCCTTCTTCAGAGTGTCGCATGATGGTGTCTTGAGACCCGTCTTTATCAGCTGATGTTCCATGAGGGTGTGAATTACCTGTCAAAAAAATGAAAAATCATAGCAGTAAAAGAACAAGCACAACATGAACATTACAAATCAGCAATCACTGACCACTGCAAAAGGGAAAACCACATCATGGACCGGGAGAAGGGCAGGGTCATCCGCACCGAAGAGAACAAACAACAGCGCTGGATCAGAGAGGCCATTGAGATCTGCAAGCGAGGCATAAAAACCATGAACAGAGACAAGGGAGCCTTCATCCTCTCTACCACCTGGAGCAGCATCTTGGCGGAGTGAACAGACAGCGGGGGGCGTGACTTGCCTTCATTCTTGTGACAGGTAAGTCACGCCCTCATGGAACATCAGCTGATAAAGACGGGTCACAAGACACCATCATGTGACACTCTGAAGAAGGCGAAAGACTTTCGTATTGTGACATCCTCAAGGCCTAAACACTCATCCGAGCAAATATAAGGTAGATTTTGTTAACCTGCCCGGAGAAAAACATCAACGAAAATAATTTGTATTTGTTTTAACCAGTTGGTGGCGCTACCACTGCGATCAAAAATAAGTTGGCAGCCGTCTTCAGGGCCTGAATATCCTCAAATGTGAAAAATTTCGAGAAGATGGATCATCTGAATCATTTTGCAGGAACTTTTGTTGCCACGGAGAATAATCAGACTGTGCGGCACCGCAATAGCCACGCCCTTCGAAGGAAAGTCACAAAAATAGGGATAGAGTAAGATCAATGTCTTGAGTCTTTTCTAGCCAATTTTCAATCGGATTCGTTAAAAGGGCACCGTGCAGTACGTCAAAATGTAAAAAATGATATTGATTGGCGCAAGGTGTATAACAGAATATAAACATATAGATGTCTTCAGGTACCGACTCTTTATGTATATGTGAAGTTTTGGATTTTTAGCAGCATGTGCAGGAGAGTTATTAAGCATTTTGTCCATTGCGGCGAAGGAAATCTTAAGTGAAAACTTTGAAGCCCCGCCCCCGTCATATAGTATTTCGGAAACAAAAGATTTTAGCCCCAGTGTTTGTCCCAGGTCTTAAGATGCTACAGACAGAATTTTAAGGCAATCAGATGAAGCCTTTAGGATCAGGGTGCAAAAGAATGACCCCTGTAAACATGCAAAAAAGGGCAAAAGTCGGACTTTCAAAAATTCATAACTCACTTCCTGTTCATATTAGACGTTAAAATATCAAATTTCTCGCCATGCCCGATGAGACTGCCAAGTTTGGTGAGTTTTTGTGCATGTTTCGGGGGTCAAAAATGCAATCGTACAATCGGAAAAATAATAATAATAATAATTTCTACAAAAACAACAGGGACTTCGCAGCGGTCGCTGCTCAGGCCCTAATAATAATAATAATAATAATAATAAAAGTAATAATATTTTCTACAAAAACAATAGGGACCTCGCAGCCGTCGTAGCTCGGGCCCTAATAACAATTTCTAGAAAAACAATAGGGACCTCGCAGCGGTCACTGCTCGGGCCCTAATAATAATAATAATAATAAAAATTTCCACAAAAACAATGGGGACCTCGTAGCGGTCGCTGCTCGGGCCCTAATAATAATTTCTACATAAACAATAGGGACCTCGCCGCGGTCGCTGCTCGGGCCCCAATAATAATTTCTACACAAAGTCCATTGTGGTGACCCGCCCCCTTTTAATAAATTCAAAATGGCCGACTTCCTGTAAAACCTAGCTCATTGCTCCAAGAGACTTTTTTGTAGGTCTTGGTCTTATACATACAGTGAACCCTCGCTACTTCGCGGTTCACCTTTCGCGGGTTCAGTGCTTCGCGGGTATAAAAAATATTCGGGGGCATTGTAGTTTCGCCGAGCGGCACGACGGGGCGCTGGAGCGGTTAGACGGCCGGCGTGCGCCGAAGAAGAGCGTGGGCGAAGAGAAGAGTGGACGAAGAAGAGCACGTTCCCCCGGACACGATCGGTGGCGACGTTTCGCGCGGTTCGGACCGTACCAGAGCTCCGGCCGGCGTGCGTGGCAGTTAAGCCGTAGAGGAGCACCTTCCCCGGGCGCGGGCGGTGCCAAGCGGCCCCTAAGTTTAACCGAATGGAAGCTCCGGAGGAGGAGGGCATGCTCGCGTCACAGTAAGCCGAAGAGGAGCACCTTCCCCGGGCACGGGCGGTTCCAAGCGGCCCCTAAGTTTAACCGAATGGAAGCTCCGGAGGAGGAGGGCATGCTCGCGACACAGTAAGCCGAAGAGGAGCACCTTCCCCGGGCACGGGCGGTGCCAAGCGGCCCCTAAGTTTAACCGAATGGAAGCTCCGGGGGAGGAGGGTGGGCGTGTGTCACAGTTAAGCCGAATTGGAGCACCTCTTCCGCCCGGGCACGAGCGGAGCGCGAAGCTGTCAGTTATGAATGAATAAATGAATAAATAAATAAATAAATAAAGAATGGCACCTTTCATTTCACAGGGCACACCAGACGGCGTACCAGCAGGTAAAAGTCTGAGTAATTAAATAAATACAAAAAGAATGGCTGGGGAATAAAAAAATAATACGTTTTAATAATAATTTGTTTTTTTTGTTATAACATGAATTTCACTCTCTCTCTCCCCGTATATATATATATATATATATATATATATTTATATATTTATTATATATATTGTATTTTTTTTTTAAGCATTTTTGAAGGTGCGCCGCTACTTCGCGGATTTTCAGTTTTCGCGGGTGGTCTCGGTCCCCATTAACCGCGATAACCGAGGGTTCACTGTACTCCATAAAATTTACAAAAAGCGAGGTGAAACACTCAACCAGGGCTGCTCTGCATGTTGTGCTGGGCCACCTGGAACAACAGCGGAGCTATGCAAGGATGCTCTTTGTGGACTACAGCTCGGCATTCAACACGATCATCCCAGACATCCTCGTCGCCAAACTGGACACTCTCGGCCTCCCTGCCCTCACACGCATCTGGATTAAGGACTTTCTGACCAACAGACCCCAGACTGTGTTGCTCGGCCCCTACACGTCCTCCACCCTCATGCTGAGCACCGGTTCCCCCCAAGGATGCGTGCTGAGCCCTCTCCTGTACGCCCTCTACACCTACGACTGCAGCCCGGCCCACGGCAACAACACCATCGTCAAGTTTGCTGACGACACGACAGTGGTCGGTCTGATCTCGGAAGGTGACGAGACAGCCTACAGAGAGGAGGTAGGGAGACTGACAACTTGGTGCAAGGACAACAGACTGCACCTTAACTCTGCTAAAACAAAGGAGATTGTCGTCGACTTCAGGAGGAACAAGACGCTGCCGCCCCCCCTCTGCATCGAAGGCGTGTGTGTGGAGAGGGTCCACACGTTCAAGTTCCTGGGAGTACAGATCTCCGATGACCTTTCTTGGAGTCACAACACCACAGCAGTGGTAAAGAAGGTCCGCCAACGTCTGCACTTCCTGAGAGTCCTCAGGAAATTCAACCTGGACAGGAAGCTGCTGCTGGCCTTCTACCACTCGTCCATCGAGAGCCTGCTGACGTACTGTGTCTCCACCTGGTACAGCGGCTGCACTGAGGCGGACAGAGTGAGGCTCCAGAGGACAGTCAAAACAGCGCAAAGGATTATTGGCTGCCCTCTCCCCTCGCTGTCGGACATCTACACCGCCCGGTGCCTCAGAAGGGCTCTCAACATCGTCAAAGACAATACCCACCCAAACTCACACCTGTTCGACCTGTTGCCCTCTGGCAGGCGCTACAGATGCATCAAATCAAGGACCAATAGACTGAGAAACAGTTTCTTTCCGAGAGCCATCTCCATACTGAACTCTCACACACACACGAGACCACCCTAACCTTGCAAAACAGCATTGTGATGTGTTTCTATATGCCCTATTCAGTACTGAATTCCATTGCACTGTCGTATTTATTTATCTAATTTATATATTGTCTGTATTATTGTTGTATTGCACTGGAGAGGGGAGCCCTCTAATCTCGTTGCACACTTGAGTACAATGACAATAAAGGGATTTCTATTTCTATTCTATTCTTTTTTTAACTTTTCTCGAGGGCCATGGCGAGCCATTTCAAAAAAGCTGCACAACTAACGTATAAAATATTGATAAATTTGCTCTGCCTGATGTGTGTGTAAAGTTTCACGAGTTGTCGTTCATATTTAGAACCTCATAATCAGCGTTGTTTTATTGCCGAACAGTGCAATGCCACTCCCACAACTTTTCACGAAAAAGGATGAATTTCGTATTGTGACATCCTCATGGCCGAAACAGTCATCCGAGCATATATGAGGGCGACCTTGTTGAGTTGCACGGAGAAAAACATCCAAGAAAATAACTTGTATTAGCTTTTACCAGTTGGTGGCGCTACTACTACGATGAAAAATAAGTTGGTAGATGTCTTCAGGGCTGAAGTATCCTCAAATGTGTACAACTTCGAGAAGATAGGATCATCTGAGTCATGTTGCCGGAGCTTTTGTTGCCACAAAGTACAATCGGATTTTTCAGCACCGTAATAGCCACGCCTTTTGCCAAAACGTCACAAAATTCGGCACAGAGTAAGATCATTGTCTTGAGTCTTTTCTGACTAATTTTCAGTCGGATTCGTCAAAAGGGCACCGTGCAGTACGTGAAAATTAAAATAAAAACTAATTTTTGATTCCACTTGGCGGCGCTGTGTGTATAACAAAATAATAACATTAAGATGTCTTCAGGTCGGGACGTTTTATTTACAGGTGAAGGTTTGGATTTTTAGGAGCATGTGCAGGGGCGTTATTAAGCATTCATTTATTTGTATTAGGTTCATTTTGTCTTCTTATTATTGATATTTGACTGATTCATTAAAAGCAGACAATTATGTTTTAGGTTAATTTTTTACCTGACATGTTTCGGCGAGTCTTTCGCCTTCTTCAGAGTGTCGCATGATGGTGTCTTGAGACCCGTCTTTATCAGCTGATGTTCCATGAGGGTGTGACTTACCTGTCAAAAAAATGAAAAATCAGAGCAGTAAAAGAACAAGCACAACATGAACATTACAAATCAGCAATCACTGACCACTGCAAAAGGGAAAACCACATCATGGACCGGGAGAAGGGCAGGGTCATCCGCACCGAAGAGAACAAACAACAGCGCTGGATCAGAGAGGCCATTGAGATCTGCAAGCGAGGCATAAACACCATGAACAGAGACAAGGGAGCCTTCATCCTCTCTACCACCTGGAGCAGCATCTTGGCGGAGTGAACGGACAGCGGGGGGCGTGACTTGCCTTCATTCTTGTGACAGGTAAGTCACGCCCTCATGGAACATCAGCTGATAAAGACGGGCCACAAGACACCATCATGTGACACTCTGAAGAAGGCGAAAGACTTTCGTATTGTGACATCCTCAAGGCCTAAACACTCATCCGATCAAAAATAAGTTGGCAGCCGTCTTCAGGGCCTGAATATCCTCAAATGTGAAAAATTTCGAGAAGATGGATCATCTGAATCATTTTGCAGGAACTTTTGTTGCCACGGAGAATAATCAGACTCGGCGGCACCGTAATAGCCACGCCCTTCGAAGGAAAGTCACAAAAATAGGGATAGAGTAAGATCAATGTCTTGAGTCTTTTCTAGCCAATTTTCAATCGGATTCGTTAAAAGGGCACCGTGCAGGACGTCAAAATGTAAAAAATGATATTGATTGGCGCAAGGTGTATAACAGAATATAAACATATAGATGTCTTCAGGTACCGACTCTTGATGTACATGTGAAGTTTTGGATTTTGAGCAGCATGTGCAAGAGAGTTATTAAGCATTTTGTCCATTGCGGCGAAGGAAATCTTAAGTGAAAACTTCGAAGCCCCGCCCCCGTCATATAGTATTTCGGAAACAAAAAATTTTAGCCCCAGTGTTTGTCCCAGGTCTTAAGATGCTACAGACAGAATTTTAAGGCAATCAGATGAAGCCTTTAGGATCAGGGTGCAAAAGAATGACCCCTGTAAACATGCAAAAAAGGGCAAAAGTCGGACTTTCAAAAATTCATAACTCACTTCCTGTTCATATTAGACGTTAAAATATCAAATTTTTCGCCATGCCCGATGAGACTGCCAAGTTTGGTGAATTTTTGTGCATGTTTCGGGGGTCAAAAATGCAATCGAACAATCGGAAAAATAATAATAATAATAATTTCTACAAAAACAACAGGGACTTCGCAGCGGTCGCTGCTCAGGCCCTAATAATAATAATAATAATAAAAGTATTAATATTTTCTACAAAAACAATAGGGACCTCGCAGCCGTCGCAGTTCGGGCCCTAATAACAATTTCTAGAAAAACAATAGGGACCTCGCAGCGGTCACTGCTCGGGCCCTAATAATAATAATAATAATAATTTCCACAAAAACAATGGGGACCTCGTAGCGGTCGCTGCTCGGGCCCTAATAATAATTTCTACATAAACAATAGGGACCTCGCCGCGGTCGCTGCTCGGGCCCCAATAATAATTTCTACACAAAGTCCATTGTGGTGACCCGCCCCTTTTAAGTAAATTCAAAATGGCCGACTTCCTGTAAAACCTAGCTCATTGCTCCAAGAGACTTTTTTGTAGGTCTTGGTCTTATACATACAGTGAACCCTCGCTACTTCGCGGTTCACCTTTCGCGGGTTCAGTGCTTCGCGGGTATAAAAAATATTCGGGGGCATTGTAGTTTCGCCGAGCGGCACGACGGGCGCTGGAGCGGTTAGACGGCCGGCGTGCGCCGAAGAAGAGCGTGGGCGAAGAGGAGAGTGGACGAAGAAGAGCACGTTCCCCCGGACACGATCGGTGGCGACGTTTCGCGCGGTTCGGACCGTACCAGAGCTCCGGCCGGCGTGCGTGGCAGTTAAGCCGTAGAGGAGCACCTTCCCCGGGCACGGGCGGTGCCAAGCGGCCCCTAAGTTTAACCGAATGGAAGCTCCGGAGGAGGAGGGCATGCTCGCGTCACAGTAAGCCGAAGAGGAGCACCTTCCTCGGGCACGGGCGGTTCCAAGCGGCCCCTAAGTTTAACCAAATGGAAGCTCCGGAGGAGGAGGGCATGCTCGCGTTACAGTAAGCCGAAGAGGAGCACCTTCGCCGGGCACGGGCGGTTCCAAGCGGCCCCTAAGTTTAACCGAATGGAAGCTCCGGAGGAGGCGGGCATGCTCGCGTCACAGTAAGCCGAAGAGGAGCACCTTCCCCGGGCACGGGCGGTGCCAAGCGGCCCCTAAGTTTAACCGAATGGAAGCTCCGGGGGAGGAGGGTGGGCGTGTGTCACAGTTAAGCCGAATTGGAGCACCTCTTCCGCCCGGGCACGAGCGGAGCGCGAAGCTGTCAGTTATGAATGAATAAATGAATAAATAAATAAATAAATAAAGAATGGCACCTTTCATTTCACAGGGCACACCAGACGGCGTACCAGCAGGTAAAAGTCTGAGTAATTAAATAAATACAAAAAGAATGGCTGGGGAATAAAAAAATAATACGTTTTAATAATAATTTGTTTTTTTTGTTATAACATGAATTTCACTCTCTCTCTCCCCGTATATATATATATATATATATATATATATATATATATATATTTATATATTTATTATATATATTGTATTTTTTTTTTAAGCATTTTTGAAGGTGCGCCGCTACTTCGCGGATTTTCAGTTTTCGCGGGTGGTCTCGGTCCCCATTAACCGCGATAACCGAGGGTTCACTGTACTCCATAAAATTTACAAAAAGCGAGGTGAAACACTCAACCAGGGCTGCTCTGCATGTTGTGCTGGGCCACCTGGAACAACAGCGGAGCTATGCAAGGATGCTCTTTGTGGACTACAGCTCGGCATTCAACACGATCATCCCAGACATCCTCGTCGCCAAACTGGACACTCTCGGCCTCCCTGCCCTCACACGCATCTGGATTAAGGACTTTCTGACCAACAGACCCCAGACTGTGTTGCTCGGCCCCTACACGTCCTCCACCCTCATGCTGAGCACCGGTTCCCCCCAAGGATGCGTGCTGAGCCCTCTCCTGTACGCCCTCTACACCTACGACTGCAGCCCGGCCCACGGCAACAACACCATCGTCAAGTTTGCTGACGACACGACAGTGGTCGGTCTGATCTCGGAAGGTGACGAGACAGCCTACAGAGAGGAGGTAGGGAGACTGACAACTTGGTGCAAGGACAACAGACTGCACCTTAACTCTGCTAAAACAAAGGAGATTGTCGTCGACTTCAGGAGGAACAAGACGCTGCCGCCCCCCCTCTGCATCGAAGGCGTGTGTGTGGAGAGGGTCCACACGTGTTCAAGTTCCTGGGAGTACAGATCTCTGATGACCTTTCTTGGAGTCACAACACCACAGCAGTGGTAAAGAAGGTCCGCCAACGTCTGCACTTCCTGAGAGTCCTCAGGAAATTCAACCTGGACAGGAAGCTGCTGCTGGCCTTCTACCACTCGTCCATCGAGAGCCTGCTGACGTACTGTGTCTCCACCTGGTACAGCGGCTGCACTGAGGCGGACAGAGTGAGGCTCCAGAGGACAGTCAAAACAGCGCAAAGGATTATTGGCTGCCCTCTCCCCTCGCTGTCGGACATCTACACCGCCCGGTGCCTCAGAAGGGCTCTCAACATCGTCAAAGACAATACCCACCCAAACTCACACCTGTTCGACCTGTTGCCCTCTGGCAGGCGCTACAGATGCATCAAATCAAGGACCAATAGACTGAGAAACAGTTTCTTTCCGAGAGCCATCTCCATACTGAACTCTCACACACACACGAGACCACCCTAACCTTGCAAAACAGCATTGTGATGTGTTTCTATATGCCCTATTCAGTACTGAATTCCATTGCACTGTCTTATTTATTTATCTAATTTATATATTGTCTGTATTATTGTTGTATTGCACTGGAGAGGGGAGCCCTCTAATCTCGTTGCACACTTGAGTACAATGACAATAAAGGGATTTCTATTTCTATTCT
Organism: Idiotropiscis lumnitzeri; assembly: GCF_059441095.1. Taxonomy (NCBI): domain Eukaryota; kingdom Metazoa; phylum Chordata; class Actinopteri; order Syngnathiformes; family Syngnathidae; genus Idiotropiscis; species Idiotropiscis lumnitzeri. The sequence goes on along the minus strand of NW_028283581.1, from coordinate 184,821 downwards.
ATTCTTTTTTTAACTTTTCTCGAGGGCCATGGCGAGCCATTTCAAAAAAGCTGCACAACTAACGTATAAAATATTGATAAATTTGCTCTGCCTGATGTGTGTGTAAAGTTTCACGAGTTGTCGTTCATATTTAGAACCTCATAATCAGCGTTGTTTTATTGCCGAACAGTGCAATGCCACTCCCACAACTTTTCACGAAAAAGGATGAATTTCGTATTGTGACATCCTCATGGCCGAAACAGTCATCCGAGCATATATGAGGGCGACCTTGTTGAGTTGCACGGAGAAAAACATCCAAGAAAATAACTTGTATTAGCTTTTACCAGTTGGTGGCGCTACTACTACGATGAAAAATAAGTTGGTAGATGTCTTCAGGGCTGAAGTATCCTCAAATGTGTACAACTTCGAGAAGATAGGATCATCTGAGTCATGTTGCCGGAGCTTTTGTTGCCACAAAGTACAATCGGATTTTTCAGCACCGTAATAGCCACGCCTTTTGCCAAAACGTCACAAAATTCGGCACAGAGTAAGATCATTGTCTTGAGTCTTTTCTGACTAATTTTCAGTCGGATTCGTCAAAAGGGCACCGTGCAGTACGTGAAAATTAAAATAAAAACAAATTTTTTATTCCACTTGGCGGCGCTGTGTGTATAACAAAATAATAACATTAAGATGTCTTCAGGTCGGGACATTTTATTTACAGGTGAAGGTTTGGATTTTTAGGAGCATGTGCAGGGGAGTTATTAAGCATTCATTTATTTGTATTAGGTTCATTTTGTCTTCTTATTATTGATATTTGACAGATTCATTAAAAGCAGACAATTATGTTTTAGGTAAATTTTTTACCTGACATGTTTCGGCGAGTCTTTCGCCTTCTTTAGAGTGTCGCATGATGGTGTCTTGAGACCCGTCTTTATCAGCTGATGTTCCATGAGGGTGTGAATTACCTGTCAAAAAAATGAAAAATCATAGCAGTAAAAGAACAAGCACAACATGAACATTACAAATCAGCAATCACTGACCACTGCAAAAGGGAAAACCACATCATGGACCGGGAGAAGGGCAGGGTCATCCGCACCGAAGAGAACAAACAACAGCGCTGGATCAGAGAGGCCATTGAGATCTGCAAGCGAGGCATAAAAACCATGAACAGAGACAAGGGAGCCTTCATCCTCTCTACCACCTGGAGCAGCATCTTGGCGGAGTGAACGGACAGCGGGGGGCGTGACTTGCCTTCATTCTTGTGACAGGTAAGTCACGCCCTCATGGAACATCAGCTGATAAAGACGGGTCACAAGACACCATCATGTGACACTCTGAAGAAGGCGAAAGACTTTCGTATTGTGACATCCTCAAGGCCTAAACACTCATCCGAGCAAATATAAGGTAGATTTTGTTAACCTGCCCGGAGAAAAACATCAACGAAAATAATTTGTATTTGTTTTAACCAGTTGGTGGCGCTACCACTGCGATCAAAAATAAGTTGGCAGCCGTCTTCAGGGCCTGAATATCCTCAAATGTGAAAAATTTCGAGAAGATGGATCATCTGAATCATTTTGCAGGAACTTTTGTTGCCACGGAGAATAATCAGACTCTGCGGCACCGCAATAGCCACGCCCTTCGAAGGAAAGTCACAAAAATAGGGATAGAGTAAGATCAATGTCTTGAGTCTTTTCTAGCCAATTTTCAATCGGATTCGTTAAAAGGGCACCGTGCAGTACGTCAAAATGTAAAAAATGATATTGATTGGCGCAAGGTGTATAACAGAATATAAACATATAGATGTCTTCAGGTACCGACTCTTTATGTATATGTGAAGTTTTGGATTTTTAGCAGCATGTGCAGGAGAGTTATTAAGCATTTTGTCCATTGCGGCGAAGGAAATCTTAAGTGAAAACTTTGAAGCCCCGCCCCCGTCATATAGTATTTCGGAAACAAAAGATTTTAGCCCCAGTGTTTGTCCCAGGTCTTAAGATGCTACAGACAGAATTTTAAGGCAATCAGATGAAGCCTTTAGGATCAGGGTGCAAAAGAATGACCCCTGTAAACATGCAAAAAAGGGCAAAAGTCGGACTTTCAAAAATTCATAACTCACTTCCTGTTCATATTAGACGTTAAAATATCAAATTTCTCGCCATGCCCGATGAGACTGCCAAGTTTGGTGAGTTTTTGTGCATGTTTCGGGGGTCAAAAATGCAATCGTACAATCGGAAAAATAATAATAATAATAATTTCTACAAAAACAACAGGGACTTCGCAGCGGTCGCTGCTCAGGCCCTAATAATAATAATAATAATAATAATAAAAGTAATAATATTTTCTACAAAAACAATAGGGACCTCGCAGCCGTCGTAGCTCGGGCCCTAATAACAATTTCTAGAAAAACAATAGGGACCTCGCAGCGGTCACTGCTCGGGCCCTAATAATAATAATAATAATAAAAATTTCCACAAAAACAATGGGGACCTCGTAGCGGTCGCTGCTCGGGCCCTAATAATAATTTCTACATAAACAATAGGGACCTCGCCGCGGTCGCGGCTCGGGCCCCAATAATAATTTCTACACAAAGTCCATTGTGGTGACCCGCCCCCTTTTAATAAATTCAAAATGGCCGACTTCCTGTAAAACCTAGCTCATTGCTCCAAGAGACTTTTTTGTAGGTCTTGGTCTTATACATACAGTGAACCCTCGCTACTTCGCGGTTCACCTTTCGCGGGTTCAGTGCTTCGCGGGTATAAAAAATATTCGGGGGCATTGTAGTTTCGCCGAGCGGCACGACGGGGCGCTGGAGCGGTTAGACGGCCGGCGTGCGCCGAAGAAGAGCGTGGGCGAAGAGAAGAGTGGACGAAGAAGAGCACGTTCCCCCGGACACGATCGGTGGCGACGTTTCGCGCGGTTCGGACCGTACCAGAGCTCCGGCCGGCGTGCGTGGCAGTTAAGCCGTAGAGGAGCACCTTCCCCGGGCACGGGCGGTGCCAAGCGGCCCCTAAGTTTAACCGAATGGAAGCTCCGGAGGAGGAGGGCATGCTCGCGTCACAGTAAGCCGAAGAGGAGCACCTTCCCCGGGCACGGGCGGTTCCAAGCGGCCCCTAAGTTTAACCGAATGGAAGCTCCGGAGGAGGAGGGCATGCTCGCGACACAGTAAGCCGAAGAGGAGCACCTTCCCCGGGCACGGGCGGTGCCAAGCGGCCCCTAAGTTTAACCGAATGGAAGCTCCGGGGGAGGAGGGTGGGCGTGTGTCACAGTTAAGCCGAATTGGAGCACCTCTTCCGCCCGGGCACGAGCGGAGCGCGAAGCTGTCAGTTATGAATGAATAAATGAATAAATAAATAAATAAATAAAGAATGGCACCTTTCATTTCACAGGGCACACCAGACGGCGTACCAGCAGGTAAAAGTCTGAGTAATTAAATAAATACAAAAAGAATGGCTGGGGAATAAAAAAATAATACGTTTTAATAATAATTTGGTTTTTTTGTTATAACATGAATTTCACTCTCTCTCTCCCCGTATATATATATATATATATATATATATATATATATATATTTATATATTTATTATATATATTGTATTTTTTTTTTAAGCATTTTTGAAGGTGCGCCGCTACTTCGCGGATTTTCAGTTTTCGCGGGTGGTCTCGGTCCCCATTAACCGCGATAACCGAGGGTTCACTGTACTCCATAAAATTTACAAAAAGCGAGGTGAAACACTCAACCAGGGCTGCTCTGCATGTTGTGCTGGGCCACCTGGAACAACAGCGGAGCTATGCAAGGATGCTCTTTGTGGACTTCAGCTCGGCATTCAACACGATCATCCCAGACATCCTCGTCGCCAAACTGGACACTCTCGGCCTCCCTGCCCTCACACGCATCTGGATTAAGGACTTTCTGACCAACAGACCCCAGACTGTGTTGCTCGGCCCCTACACGTCCTCCACCCTCATGCTGAGCACCGGTTCCCCCCAAGGATGCGTGCTGAGCCCTCTCCTGTACGCCCTCTACACCTACGACTGCAGCCCGGCCCACGGCAACAACACCATCGTCAAGTTTGCTGACGACACGACAGTGGTCGGTCTGATCTCGGAAGGTGACGAGACAGCCTATAGAGAGGAGGTAGGGAGACTGACAACTTGGTGCAAGGACAACAGACTGCACCTTAACTCTGCTAAAACAAAGGAGATTGTCGTCGACTTCAGGAGGAACAAGACGCTGCCGCCCCCCCTCTGCATCGAAGGCGTGTGTGTGGAGAGGGTCCACACGTTCAAGTTCCTGGGAGTACAGATCTCCGATGACCTTTCTTGGAGTCACAACACCACAGCAGTGGTAAAGAAGGTCCGCCAACGTCTGCACTTCCTGAGAGTCCTCAGGAAATTCAACCTGGACAGGAAGCTGCTGCTGGCCTTCTACCACTCGTCCATCGAGAGCCTGCTGACGTACTGTGTCTCCACCTGGTACAGCGGCTGCACTGAGGCGGACAGAGTGAGGCTCCAGAGGACAGTCAAAACAGCGCAAAGGATTATTGGCTGCCCTCTCCCCTCGCTGTCGGACATCTACACCGCCCGGTGCCTCAGAAGGGCTCTCAACATCGTCAAAGACAATACCCACCCAAACTCACACCTGTTCGACCTGTTGCCCTCTGGCAGGCGCTACAGATGCATCAAATCAAGGACCAATAGACTGAGAAACAGTTTCTTTCCGAGAGCCATCTCCATACTGAACTCTCACACACACACGAGACCACCCTAACCTTGCAAAACAGCATTGTGATGTGTTTCTATATGCCCTATTCAGTACTGAATTCCATTGCACTGTCGTATTTATTTATCTAATTTATATATTGTCTGTATTATTGTTGTATTGCACTGGAGAGGGGAGCCCTCTAATCTCGTTGCACACTTGAGTACAATGACAATAAAGGGATTTCTATTTCTATTCTATTCTTTTTTTAACTTTTCTCGAGGGCCATGGCGAGCCATTTCAAAAAAGCTGCACAACTAACGTATAAAATATTGATAAATTTGCTCTGCCTGATGTGTGTGTAAAGTTTCACGAGTTGTCGTTCATATTTAGAACCTCATAATCAGCGTTGTTTTATTGCCGAACAGTGCAATGCCACTCCCACAACTTTTCACGAAAAAGGATGAATTTCGTATTGTGACATCCTCATGGCCGAAACAGTCATCCGAGCATATATGAGGGCGACCTTGTTGAGTTGCACGGAGAAAAACATCCAAGAAAATAACTTGTATTAGCTTTTACCAGTTGGTGGCGCTACTACTACGATGAAAAATAAGTTGGTAGATGTCTTCAGGGCTGAAGTATCCTCAAATGTGTACAACTTCGAGAAGATAGGATCATCTGAGTCATGTTGCCGGAGCTTTTGTTGCCACAAAGTACAATCGGATTTTTCAGCACCGTAATAGCCACGCCTTTTGCCAAAACGTCACAAAATTCGGCACAGAGTAAGATCATTGTCTTGAGTCTTTTCTGACTAATTTTCAGTCGGATTCGTCAAAAGGGCACCGTGCAGTACGTGAAAATTAAAATAAAAACAAATTTTTGATTCCACTTGGCGGCGCTGTGTGTATAACAAAATAATAACATTAAGATGTCTTCAGGTCGGGACGTTTTATTTACAGGTGAAGGTTTGGATTTTTAGGAGCATGTGCAGGGGCGTTATTAAGCATTCATTTATTTGTATTAGGTTCATTTTGTCTTCTTATTATTGATATTTGACTGATTCATTAAAAGCAGACAATTATGTTTTAGGTTAATTTTTTACCTGACATGTTTCGGCGAGTCTTTCGCCTTCTTCAGAGTGTCGCATGATGGTGTCTTGAGACCCGTCTTTATCAGCTGATGTTCCATGAGGGTGTGACTTACCTGTCAAAAAAATGAAAAATCAGAGCAGTAAAAGAACAAGCACAACATGAACATTACAAATCAGCAATCACTGACCACTGCAAAAGGGAAAACCACATCATGGACCGGGAGAAGGGCAGGGTCATCCGCACCGAAGAGAACAAACAACAGCGCTGGATCAGAGAGGCCATTGAGATCTGCAAGCGAGGCATAAAAACCATGAACAGAGACAAGGGAGCCTTCATCCTCTCTACCACCTGGAGCAGCATCTTGGCGGAGTGAACGGACAGCGGGGGGCGTGACTTGCCTTCATTCTTGTGACAGGTAAGTCACGCCCTCATGGAACATCAGCTGATAAAGACGGGCCACAAGACACCATCATGTGACACTCTGAAGAAGGCGAAAGACTTTCGTATTGTGACATCCTCAAGGCCTAAACACTCATCCGATCAAAAATAAGTTGGCAGCCGTCTTCAGGGCCTGAATATCCTCAAATGTGAAAAATTTCGAGAAGATGGATCATCTGAATCATTTTGCAGGAACTTTTGTTGCCACGGAGAATAATCAGACTCTGCGGCACCGTAATAGCCACGCCCTTCGAAGGAAAGTCACAAAAATAGGGATAGAGTAAGATCAATGTCTTGAGTCTTTTCTAGCCAATTTTCAATCGGATTCGTTAAAAGGGCACCGTGCAGGACGTCAAAATGTAAAAAATGATATTGATTGGCGCAAGGTGTATAACAGAATATAAACATATAGATGTCTTCAGGTACCGACTCTTGATGTACATGTGAAGTTTTGGATTTTTAGCAGCATGTGCAAGAGAGTTATTAAGCATTTTGTCCATTGCGGCGAAGGAAATCTTAAGTGAAAACTTCGAAGCCCCGCCCCCGTCATATAGTATTTCGGAAACAAAAAATTTTAGCCCCAGTGTTTGTCCCAGGTCTTAAGATGCTACAGACAGAATTTTAAGGCAATCAGATGAAGCCTTTAGGATCAGGGTGCAAAAGAATGACCCCTGTAAACATGCAAAAAAGGGCAAAAGTCGGACTTTCAAAAATTCATAACTCACTTCCTGTTCATATTAGACGTTAAAATATCAAATTTTTCGCCATGCCCGATGAGACTGCCAAGTTTGGTGAATTTTTGTGCATGTTTCGGGGGTCAAAAATGCAATCGAACAATCGGAAAAATAATAATAATAATAATTTCTACAAAAACAACAGGGACTTCGCAGCGGTCGCTGCTCAGGCCCTAATAATAATAATAATAATAAAAGTATTAATATTTTCTACAAAAACAATAGGGACCTCGCAGCCGTCGCAGCTCGGGCCCTAATAACAATTTCTAGAAAAACAATAGGGACCTCGCAGCGGTCACTGCTCGGGCCCTAATAATAATAATAATAATAATTTCCACAAAAACAATGGGGACCTCGTAGCGGTCGCTGCTCGGGCCCTAATAATAATTTCTACATAAACAATAGGGACCTCGCCGCGGTCGCTGCTCGGGCCCCAATAATAATTTCTACACAAAGTCCATTGTGGTGACCCGCCCCTTTTAAGTAAATTCAAAATGGCCGACTTCCTGTAAAACCTAGCTCATTGCTCCAAGAGACTTTTTTGTAGGTCTTGGTCTTATACATACAGTGAACCCTCGCTACTTCGCGGTTCACCTTTCGCGGGTTCAGTGCTTCGCGGGTATAAAAAATATTCGGGGGCATTGTAGTTTCGCCGAGCGGCACGACGGGCGCTGGAGCGGTTAGACGGCCGGCGTGCGCCGAAGAAGAGCGTGGGCGAAGAGGAGAGTGGACGAAGAAGAGCACGTTCCCCCGGACACGATCGGTGGCGACGTTTCGCGCGGTTCGGACCGTACCAGAGCTCCGGCCGGCGTGCGTGGCAGTTAAGCCGTAGAGGAGCACCTTCCCCGGGCACGGGCGGTGCCAAGCGGCCCCTAAGTTTAACCGAATGGAAGCTCCGGAGGAGGAGGGCATGCTCGCGTCACAGTAAGCCGAAGAGGAGCACCTTCCCCGGGCACGGGCGGTTCCAAGCGGCCCCTAAGTTTAACCAAATGGAAGCTCCGGAGGAGGAGGGCATGCTCGCGTTACAGTAAGCCGAAGAGGAGCACCTTCGCCGGGCACGGGCGGTTCCAAGCGGCCCCTAAGTTTAACCGAATGGAAGCTCCGGAGGAGGCGGGCATGCTCGCGTCACAGTAAGCCGAAGAGGAGCACCTTCCCCGGGCACGGGCGGTGCCAAGCGGCCCCTAAGTTTAACCGAATGGAAGCTCCGGGGGAGGAGGGTGGGCGTGTGTCACAGTTAAGCCGAATTGGAGCACCTCTTCCGCCCGGGCACGAGCGGAGCGCGAAGCTGTCAGTTATGAATGAAAAAATGAATAAATAAATAAATAAATAAAGAATGGCACATTTCATTTCACAGGGCACACCAGACGGCGTACCAGCAGGTAAAAGTCTGAGTAATTAAATAAATACAAAAAGAATGGCTGGGGAATAAAAAAATAATACGTTTTAATAATAATTTGTTTTTTTTGTTATAACATGAATTTCACTCTCTCTCTCCCCGTATATATATATATATATATATATATATATATATATATATATATATTTATATATTTATTATATATATTGTATTTTTTTTTTAAGCATTTTTGAAGGTGCGCCGCTACTTCGCGGATTTTCAGTTTTCGCGGGTGGTCTCGGTCCCCATTAACCGCGATAACCGAGGGTTCACTGTACTCCATAAAATTTACAAAAAGCGAGGTGAAACACTCAACCAGGGCTGCTCTGCATGTTGTGCTGGGCCACCTGGAACAACAGCGGAGCTATGCAGGGATGCTCTTTGTGGACTACAGCTCGGCATTCAACACGATCATCCCAGACATCCTCGTCGCCAAACTGGACACTCTCGGCCTCCCTGCCCTCACACGCATCTGGATTAAGGACTTTCTGACCAACAGACCCCAGACTGTGTTGCTCGGCCCCTACACGTCCTCCACCCTCATGCTGAGCACCGGTTCCCCCCAAGGATGCGTGCTGAGCCCTCTCCTGTACGCCCTCTACACCTACGACTGCAGCCCGGCCCACGGCAACAACACCATCGTCAAGTTTGCTGACGACACGACAGTGGTCGGTCTGATCTCGGAAGGTGACGAGACAGCCTACAGAGAGGAGGTAGGGAGACTGACAACTTGGTGCAAGGACAACAGACTGCACCTTAACTCTGCTAAAACAAAGGAGATTGTCGTCGACTTCAGGAGGAACAAGACGCTGCCGCCCCCCCTCTGCATCGAAGGCGTGTGTGTGGAGAGGGTCCACACGTTCAAGTTCCTGGGAGTACAGATCTCTGATGACCTTTCTTGGAGTCACAACACCACAGCAGTGGTAAAGAAGGTCCGCCAACGTCTGCACTTCCTGAGAGTCCTCAGGAAATTCAACCTGGACAGGAAGCTGCTGCTGGCCTTCTACCACTCGTCCATCGAGAGCCTGCTGACGTACTGTGTCTCCACCTGGTACAGCGGCTGCACTGAGGCGGACAGAGTGAGGCTCCAGAGGACAGTCAAAACAGCGCAAAGGATTATTGGCTGCCCTCTCCCCTCGCTGTCGGACATCTACACCGCCCGGTGCCTCAGAAGGGCTCTCAACATCGTCAAAGACAATACCCACCCAAACTCACACCTGTTCGACCTGTTGCCCTCTGGCAGGCGCTACAGATGCATCAAATCAAGGACCAATAGACTGAGAAACAGTTTCTTTCCGAGAGCCATCTCCATACTGAACTCTCACACACACACACGAGACCACCCTAACCTTGCAAAACAGCATTGTGATGTGTTTCTATATGCCCTATTCAGTACTGAATTCCATTGCACTGTCTTATTTATTTATCTAATTTATATATTGTCTGTATTATTGTTGTATTGCACTGGAGAGGGGAGCCCTCTAATCTCGTTGCACACTTGAGTACAATGACAATAAAGGGATTTCTATTTCTATTCTATTCTTTTTTTAACTTTTCTCGAGGGCCATGGCGAGCCATTTCAAAAAAGCTGCACAACTAACGTATAAAATATTGATAAATTTGCTCTGCCTGATGTGTGTGTAAAGTTTCACGAGTTGTCGTTCATATTTAGAACCTCATAATCAGCGTTGTTTTATTGCCGAACAGTGCAATGCCACTCCCACAACTTTTCACGAAAAAGGATGAATTTCGTATTGTGACATCCTCATGGCCGAAACAGTCATCCGAGCATATATGAGGGCGACCTTGTTGAGTTGCACGGAGAAAAACATCCAAGAAAATAACTTGTATTAGCTTTTACCAGTTGGTGGCGCTACTACTACGATGAAAAATAAGTTGGTAGATGTCTTCAGGGCTGAAGTATCCTCAAATGTGTACAACTTCGAGAAGATAGGATCATCTGAGTCATGTTGCCGGAGCTTTTGTTGCCACAAAGTACAATCGGATTTTTCAGCACCGTAATAGCCACGCCTTTTGCCAAAACGTCACAAAATTCGGCACAGAGTAAGATCATTGTCTTGAGTCTTTTCTGACTAATTTTCAGTCGGATTCGTCAAAAGGGCACCGTGCAGTACGTGAAAATTAAAATAAAAACAAATTTTTGATTCCACTTGGCGGCGCTGTGTGTATAACAAAATAATAACATTAAGATGTCTTCAGGTCGGGACGTTTTATTTACAGGTGAAGGTTTGGATTTTTAGGAGCATGTGCAGGGGCGTTATTAAGCATTCATTTATTTGTATTAGGTTCATTTTGTCTTCTTATTATTGATATTTGACTGATTCATTAAAAGCAGACAATTATGTTTTAGGTTAATTTTTTACCTGACATGTTTCGGCGAGTCTTTCGCCTTCTTCAGAGTGTCGCATGATGGTGTCTTGAGACCCGTCTTTATCAGCTGATGTTCCATGAGGGTGTGACTTACCTGTCAAAAAAATGAAAAATCAGAGCAGTAAAAGAACAAGCACAACATGAACATTACAAATCAGCAATCACTGACCACTGCAAAAGGGAAAACCACATCATGGACCGGGAGAAGGGCAAAGTCATCCGCACCGAAGAGAACAAACAACAGCGCTGGATCAGAGAGGCCATTAAGATCTGCAAGCGAGGCATAAAAACCATGAACAGAGACAAGGGAGCCTTCATCCTCTCTACCACCTGGAGCAGCATCTTGGCGGAGTGAACGGACAGCGGGGGGCGTGACTTGCCTTCATTCTTGTGACAGGTAAGTCACGCCCTCATGGAACATCATCTGATAAAGACGGGCCACAAGGCACCATCATGTGACACTCTGAAGAAGGCGAAAGACTTTCGTATTGTGACATCCTCAAGGCCTAAACACTCATCCGATCAAAAATAAGTTGGCAGCCGTCTTCAGGGCCTGAATATCCTCAAATGTGAAAAATTTCGAGAAGATGGATCATCTGAATCATTTTGCAGGAACTTTTGTTGCCACGGAGAATAATCAGACTCTGCGGCACCGTAATAGCCACGCCCTTCGAAGGAAAGTCACAAAAATAGGGAAAGAGTAAGATCAATGTCTTGAGTCTTTTCTAGCCAATTTTCAATCGGATTCGTTAAAAGGGCACCGTGCAGGACGTCAAAATGTAAAAAATGATATTGATTGGCGCAAGGTGTATAACAGAATATAAACATATAGATGTCTTCAGGTACCGACTCTTGATGTACATGTGAAGTTTTGGATTTTTAGCAGCATGTGCAAGAGAGTTATTAAGCATTTTGTCCATTGCGGCGAAGGAAATCTTAAGTGAAAACTTCGAAGCCCCGCCCCCGTCATATAGTATTTCGGAAACAAAAAATTTTAGCCCCAGTGTTTGTCCCAGGTCTTAAGATGCTACAGACAGAATTTTAAGGCAATCAGATGAAGCCTTTAGGATCAGGGTGCAAAAGAATGACCCCTGTAAACATGCAAAAAAGGGCAAAAGTCGGACTTTCAAAAATTCATAACTCACTTCCTTTTCATATTAGACGTTAAAATATCAAATTTTTCGCCATGCCCGATGAGACTGCCAAGTTTGGTGAATTTTTGTGCATGTTTCGGGGGTCAAAAATGCAATCGAACAATCGGAAAAATAATAATAATAATAATTTCTACAAAAACAACAGGGACTTCGCAGCGGTCGCTGCTCAGGCCCTAATAATAATAATAATAATAATAATAATAAAAGTATTAATATTTTCTACAAAAACAATAGGGACCTCGCAGCCGTCGCAGCTCGGGCCCTAATAACAATTTTTAGAAAAACAATAGGGACCTCGCAGCGGTCACTGCTCGGGCCCTAATAATAATAATAATAATAATAATTTCCACAAAAACAATGGGGACCTCGTAGCGGTCGCTGCTCGGGCCCTAATAATAATTTCTACATAAACAATAGGGACCTCGCCGCGGTCGCTGCTCGGGCCCCAATAATAATTTCTACACAAAGTCCATTGTGGTGACCCGCCCCTTTTAAGTAAATTCAAAATGGCCGACTTCCTGTAAAACCTAGCTCATTGCTCCAAGAGACTTTTTTTGTAGGTCTTGGTCTTATACATAAAGTGAACCCTCGCTACTTCGCGGTTCACCTTTCGCGGGTTCAGTGCTTCGCGGGTATAAAAAATATTTGGGGGCATTGTAGTTTCGCCGAGCGGCACGACGGGCGCTGGAGCGGTTAGACGGCCGGCGTGCGCCGAAGAAGAGCGTGGGCGAAGAGGAGAGTGGACGAAGAAGAGCACGTTCCCCCGGACACGATCGGTGGCGACGTTTCGCGCGGTTCGGACCGTACCAGAGCTCCGGCCGGCGTGCGTGGCAGTTAAGCCGTAGAGGAGCACCTTCCCCGGGCACGGGCGGTGCCAAGCGGCCCCTAAGTTTAACCGAATGGAAGCTCCGGAGGAGGAGGGCATGCTCGCGTCACAGTAAGCCGAAGAGGAGCACCTTCCCCGGGCACGGGCGGTTCCAAGCGGCCCCTAAGTTTAACCAAATGGAAGCTCCGGAGGAGGAGGGCATGCTCGCGTCACAGTAAGCCGAAGAGGAGCACCTTCGCCGGGCACGGGCGGTTCCAAGCGGCCCCTAAGTTTAACCGAATGGAAGCTCCGGAGGAGGCGGGCATGCTCGCGTCACAGTAAGCCGAAGAGGAGCACCTTCCCCGGGCACGGGCGGTGCCAAGCGGCCCCTAAGTTTAACCGAATGGAAGCTCCGGGGGAGGAGGGCGGGCGTGTGTCACAGTTAAGCCGAATTGGAACACCTCTTCCGCCCGGGCACGAACGGAGCGCGAAGCTGTCAGTTATGAATGAATAAATGAATAAATAAATAAATAAATAAAGAATGCCACCTTTCATTTCACAGGGCACACCGGACGGCGTACCAGCAGGTAATAGTCGGAGTAATTAAATAAATACAAAAAGAATGGCTGGGGAATAAAAAAATAATACGTTTTAATAATAATTTGTTTTTTTTGTTATAACATGAATTTCACTCTCTCTCTCTCTCTGTATATATATATATATATATATCTATATATATATATCTATATATATATATATTTATTATATATATTGTATTTTTTTTTAAGCATTTTTGAAGGTGCGCCGCTACTTCGCGGATTTTCAGTTTCCGCGGGTGGTCTCGGTCCCCATTAACCGCGACAACCGAGGGTTCACTGTACTCCATAAAATTTACAAAAAGCGAGGTGAAACACTCAACCAGGGCTGCTTTTTTGAACATTTCTCGAGGGCCATGGCGAGCCATTTAAAAAAAGCTGCACAACTAACGTATAAAATATTGATAAATTTGCTCTGCCTGATGTGTGTGTCAAGTTTCACGAGTTGTCCTTCATATTTAGAACCTCATAATCAGCGTTGTTTTATTGCCGGACAGTGCAATGCCACTCCCACAACTTTTCACGAAAAAGGATGAATTTCGTATTGTGACATCCTCATGGACGAAACAGTCCTCCGAGCATATATGAGGGCGACCTTGTTGAGTTGCACGGAGAAAAACATCCAAGAAAATAACTTGTATTAGCTTTTACCAGTTGGTGGCGCTACTACTACGATGAAAAATAAGTTGGTAGATGTCTTCAGGGTTGAAGTATCCTCAAATGTGTACAACTTCGAGAAGATAGGATCATCTCAGTCATGTTGCCGGAGCTTTTGTTGCCACAAAGTACAATCGGACTTTTCAGCACCGTAATAGCCACGCCTTTTGCCAAAACGTCACAAAACTCGGCAGAGAGTAAGATCATTGTCTTGAGTCTTTTCTGACTAATTTTCAGTCGGATTCGTCAAAAGGGCACCGTGCAGTATGTGAAAATTAAAATAAAAACACATTTTTGATTCCACTTGGCGGCGCTGTGTGTATAACAAAATAATAACATTAAGATGTCTTCAGGTCGGGACATTTTATTTACAGGTGAAGGTTTGGATTTTTAGGAGCATGTGCAGGGGAGTTATTAAGCATTCATTTATTTGTATTAGGTTCATTTTGTCTTCTTATTATTGATATTTGACAGATTCATTAAAAGCAGACAATTATGTTTTAGGGAAATTTTTTACCTGACATGTTTCGGCGAGTCTTTCACCTTCTTCAGAGTGTCGCATGATGGTGTCTTGAGACCCGTCTTTATCAGCTGATGTTCCATGAGGATGTGAATTACCTGTCAAAAAAATGAAAAATCATAGCAGTAAAAGAACAAGCACAACATGAACATTACAAATCAGCAATCACTGACCACTGCAAAAGGGAAAACCACATCATGGACCGGGAGAAGGGCAGGGTCATCCGCACCGAAGAGAACAAACAACAGCGCTGGATCAGAGAGGCCATTGAGATCTGCAAGCGAGGCATAAAAACCATGAACAGAGACAAGGGAGCCTTCATCCTCTCTACCACCTGGAGCAGCATCTTGGCGGAGTGAACGGACAGCGGGGGGCGTGACTTGCCTTCATTCTTGTGACAGGTAAGTCACGCCCTCATGGAACATCAGCTGATAAAGACGGGTCACAAGACACCATCATGTGACACTCTGAAGAAGGCGAAAGACTTTCGTATTGTGACATCCTCAAGGCCTAAACACTCATCCGAGCAAATATAAGGTAGATTTTGTTAACCTGCCCGGAGAAAAACATCAACGAAAATAATTTGTATTTGTTTTAACCAGTTGGTGGCGCTACCACTGCGATCAAAAATAAGTTGGCAGCCGTCTTCAGGGCCTGAATATCCTCAAATGTGAAAAATTTCGAGAAGATGGATCATCTGAATCATTTTGCAGGAACTTTTGTTGCCACGGAGAATAATCAGACTGTGCGGCACCGCAATAGCCACGCCCTTCGAAGGAAAGTCACAAAAATAGGGATAGAGTAAGATCAATGTCTTGAGTCTTTTCTAGCCAATTTTCAATCGGATTCGTTAAAAGGGCACCGTGCAGTACGTCAAAATGTAAAAAATGATATTGATTGGCGCAAGGTGTATAACAGAATATAAACATATAGATGTCTTCAGGTACCGACTCTTTATGTATATGTGAAGTTTTGGATTTTTAGCAGCATGTGCAGGAGAGTTATTAAGCATTTTGTCCATTGCGGCGAAGGAAATCTTAAGTGAAAACTTTGAAGCCCCGCCCCCGTCATATAGTATTTCGGAAACAAAAGATTTTAGCCCCAGTGTTTGTCCCAGGTCTTAAGATGCTACAGACAGAATTTTAAGGCAATCAGATGAAGCCTTTAGGATCAGGGTGCAAAAGAATGACCCCTGTAAACATGCAAAAAAGGGCAAAAGTCGGACTTTCAAAAATTCATAACTCACTTCCTGTTCATATTAGACGTTAAAATATCAAATTTCTCGCCATGCCCGATGAGACTGCCAAGTTTGGTGAGTTTTTGTGCATGTTTCGGGGGTCAAAAATGCAATCGTACAATCGGAAAAATAATAATAATAATAATTTCTACAAAAACAACAGGGACTTCGCAGCGGTCGCTGCTCAGGCCCTAATAATAATAATAATAATAATAATAAAAGTAATAATATTTTCTACAAAAACAATAGGGACCTCGCAGCCGTCGTAGCTCGGGCCCTAATAACAATTTCTAGAAAAACAATAGGGACCTCGCAGCGGTCACTGCTCGGGCCCTAATAATAATAATAATAATAAAAATTTCCACAAAAACAATGGGGACCTCGTAGCGGTCGCTGCTCGGGCCCTAATAATAATTTCTACATAAACAATAGGGACCTCGCCGCGGTCGCTGCTCGGGCCCCAATAATAATTTCTACACAAAGTCCATTGTGGTGACCCGCCCCCTTTTAATAAATTCAAAATGGCCGACTTCCTGTAAAACCGAGCTCATTGCTCCAAGAGACTTTTTTGTAGGTCTTGGTCTTATACATACAGTGAACCCTCGCTACTTCGCGGTTCACCTTTCGCGGGTTCAGTGCTTCGCGGGTATAAAAAATATTCGGGGGCATTGTAGTTTCGCCGAGCGGCACGACGGGGCGCTGGAGCGGTTAGACGGCCGGCGTGCGCCGAAGAAGAGCGTGGGCGAAGAGAAGAGTGGACGAAGAAGAGCACGTTCCCCCGGACACGATCGGTGGCGACGTTTCGCGCGGTTCGGACCGTACCAGAGCTCCGGCCGGCGTGCGTGGCAGTTAAGCCGTAGAGGAGCACCTTCCCCGGGCGCGGGCGGTGCCAAGCGGCCCCTAAATTTAACCGAATGGAAGCTCCGGAGGAGGAGGGCATGCTCGCGTCACAGTAAGCCGAAGAGGAGCACCTTCCCCGGGCACGGGCGGTTCCAAGCGGCCCCTAAGTTTAACCGAATGGAAGCTCCGGAGGAGGAGGGCATGCTCGCGACACAGTAAGCCGAAGAGGAGCACCTTTCCCGGGCACGGGCGGTGCCAAGCGGCCCCTAAGTTTAACCGAATGGAAGCTCCGGGGGAGGAGGGTGGGCGTGTGTCACAGTTAAGCCGAATTGGAGCACCTCTTCCGCCCGGGCACGAGCGGAGCGCGAAGCTGTCAGTTATGAATGAATAAATGAATAAATAAATAAATAAATAAAGAATGGCACCTTTCATTTCACAGGGCACACCAGACGGCGTACCAGCAGGTAAAAGTCTGAGTAATTAAATAAATACAAAAAGAATGGCTGGGGAATAAAAAAATAATACGTTTTAATAATAATTTGTTTTTTTTGTTATAACATGAATTTCACTCTCTCTCTCCCCGTATATATATATATATATATATATATATATATATATATATATATATATATATATATATATATTTATATATTTATTATATATATTGTATTTTTTTTTAAGCATTTTTGAAGGTGCGCCGCTACTTCGCGGATTTTCAGTTTTCGCGGGGGGTCTCGGTCCCCATTAACCGCGATAACCGAGGGTTCACTGTACTCCATAAAATTTACAAAAAGCGAGGTGAAACACTCAACCAGGGCTGCTCTGCATGTTGTGCTGGGCCACCTGGAACAACAGCGGAGCTATGCAAGGATGCTCTTGGTGGACTACAGCTCGGCATTCAACACGATCATCCCAGACATCCTCGTCGCCAAACTGGACACTCTCGGCCTCCCTGCCCTCACACGCATCTGGATTAAGGACTTTCTGACCAACAGACCCCAGACTGTGTTGCTCGGCCCCTACACGTCCTCCACCCTCATGCTGAGCACCGGTTCCCCCGCGTGCTGAGCCCTCTCCTGTACGCCCTCTACACCTACGACTGCAGCCCGGCCCACGGCAACAACACCATCGTCAAGTTTGCTGACGACACGACAGTGGTCGGTCTGATCTCGGAAGGTGACGAGACAGCCTACAGAGAGGAGGTAGGGAGACTGACAACTTGGTGCAAGGACAACAGACTGCACCTTAACTCTGCTAAAACAAAGGAGATTGTCGTCGACTTCAGGAGGAACAAGACGCTGCCGCCCCCCCTCTGCATCGAAGGCGTGTGTGTGGAGAGGGTCCACACGTTCAAGTTCCTGGGAGTACAGATCTCCGATGACCTTTCTTGGAGTCACAACACCACAGCAGTGGTAAAGAAGGTCCGCCAACGTCTGCACTTCCTGAGAGTCCTCAGGAAATTCAACCTGGACAGGAAGCTGCTGCTGGCCTTCTACCACTCGTCCATCGAGAGCCTGCTGACGTACTGTGTCTCCACCTGGTACAGCGGCTGCACTGAGGCGGACAGAGTGAGGCTCCAGAGGACAGTCAAAACAGCGCAAGGGATTATTGGCTGCCCTCTCCCCTCGCTGTCGGACATCTACACCGCCCGGTGCCTCAGAAGGGCTCTCAACATCGTCAAAGACAATACCCACCCAAACTCACACCTGTTCGACCTGTTGCCCTCTGGCAGGCGCTACAGATGCATCAAATCAAGGACCAATAGACTGAGAAACAGTTTCTTTCCGAGAGCCATCTCCATACTGAACTCTCACACACACACGAGACCACCCTAACCTTGCAAAACAGCATTGTGATGTGTTTCTATATGCCCTATTCAGTACTGAATTCCATTGCACTGTCTTATTTATTTATCTAATTTATATATTGTCTGTATTATTGTTGTATTGCACTGGAGAGGGGAGCCCTCTAATCTCGTTGCACACTTGAGTACAATGACAATAAAGGGATTTCTATTTCTATTCTATTCTTTTTTTAACTTTTCTCGAGGGCCATGGCGAGCCATTTCAAAAAAGCTGCACAACTAACGTATAAAATATTGATAAATTTGCTCTGCCTGATGTGTGTGTAAAGTTTCACGAGTTGTCGTTCATATTTAGAACCTCATAATCAGCGTTTTATTGCCGAACAGTGCAATGCCACTCCCACAACTTTTCACGAAAAAGGATGAATTTCGTATTGTGACATCCTCATGGCCGAAACAGTCATCCGAGCATATATGAGGGCGACCTTGTTGAGTTGCACGGAGAAAAACATCCAAGAAAATAACTTGTATTAGCTTTTACCAGTTGGTGGCGCTACTACTACGATGAAAAATAAGTTGGTAGATGTCTTCAGGGCTGAAGTATCCTCAAATGTGTACAACTTCGAGAAGATAGGATCATCTGAGTCATGTTGCCGGAGCTTTTGTTGCCACAAAGTACAATCGGATTTTTCAGCACCGTAATAGCCACGCCTTTTGCCAAAACGTCACAAAATTCGGCACAGAGTAAGATCATTGTCTTGAGTCTTTTCTGACTAATTTTCAGTCGGATTCGTCAAAAGGGCACCGTGCAGTACGTGAAAATTAAAATAAAAACAAATTTTTGATTCCACTTGGCGGCGCTGTGTGTATAACAAAATAATAACATTAAGATGTCTTCAGGTCGGGACGTTTTATTTACAGGTGAAGGTTTGGATTTTTAGGAGCATGTGCAGGGGCGTTATTAAGCATTCATTTATTTGTATTAGGTTCATTTTGTCTTCTTATTATTGATATTTGACTGATTCATTAAAAGCAGACAATTATGTTTTAGGTTAATTTTTTACCTGACATGTTTCGGCGAGTCTTTCGCCTTCTTCAGAGTGTCGCATGATGGTGTCTTGAGACCCGTCTTTATCAGCTGATGTTCCATGAGGGTGTGACTTACCTGTCAAAAAAATGAAAAATCAGAGCAGTAAAAGAACAAGCACAACATGAACATTACAAATCAGCAATCACTGACCACTGCAAAAGGGAAAACCACATCATGGACCGGGAGAAGGGCAGGGTCATCCGCACCGAAGAGAACAAACAACAGCGCTGGATCAGAGAGGCCATTGAGATCTGCAAGCGAGGCATAAAAACCATGAACAGAGACAAGGGAGCCTTCATCCTCTCTACCACCTGGAGCAGCATCTTGGCGGAGTGAACGGACAGCGGGGGGCGTGACTTGCCTTCATTCTTGTGACAGGTAAGTCACGCCCTCATGGAACATCAGCTGATAAAGACGGGCCACAAGACACCATCATGTGACACTCTGAAGAAGGCGAAAGACTTTCGTATTGTGACATCCTCAAGGCCTAAACACTCATCCGATCAAAAATAAGTTGGCAGCCGTCTTCAGGGCCTGAATATCCTCAAATGTGAAAAATTTCGAGAAGATGGATCATCTGAATCATTTTGCAGGAACTTTTGTTGCCACGGAGAATAATCAGACTCTGCGGCACCGTAATAGCCACGCCCTTCGAAGGAAAGTCACAAAAATAGGGAAAGAGTAAGATCAATGTCTTGAGTCTTTTCTAGCCAATTTTCAATCGGATTCGTTAAAAGGGCACCGTGCAGGACGTCAAAATGTAAAAAATGATATTGATTGGCGCAAGGTGTATAACAGAATATAAACATATAGATGTCTTCAGGTACCGACTCTTGATGTACATGTGAAGTTTTGGATTTTTAGCAGCATGTGCAAGAGAGTTATTAAGCATTTTGTCCATTGCGGCGAAGGAAATCTTAAGTGAAAACTTCGAAGCCCCGCCCCCGTCATATAGTATTTCGGAAACAAAAAATTTTAGCCCCAGTGTTTGTCCCAGGTCTTAAGATGCTACAGACAGAATTTTAAGGCAATCAGATGAAGCCTTTAGGATCAGGGTGCAAAAGAATGACCCCTGTAAACATGCAAAAAAGGGCAAAAGTCGGACTTTCAAAAATTCATAACTCACTTCCTGTTCATATTAGACGTTAAAATATCAAATTTTTCGCCATGCCCGATGAGACTGCCAAGTTTGGTGAATTTTTGTGCATGTTTCGGAGGGTCAAAAATGCAATCGAACAATCGGAAAAATAATAATAATAATAATTTCTACAAAAACAACAGGGACTTCGCAGCGGTCGCTGCTCAGGCCCTAATAATAATAATAATAATAATAATAATAAAAGTATTAATATTTTCTACAAAAACAATAGGGACCTCGCAGCCGTCGCAGCTCGGGCCCTAATAACAATTTCTAGAAAAACAATAGGGACCTCGCAGCGGTCACTGCTCGGGCCCTAATAATAATAATAATAATAATTTCCACAAAAACAATGGGGACCTCGTAGCGGTCGCTGCTCGGGCCCTAATAATAATTTCTACATAAACAATAGGGACCTCGCCGCGGTCGCTGCTCGGGCCCCAATAATAATTTCTACACAAAGTCCATTGTGGTGACCCGCCCCTTTTAAGTAAATTCAAAATGGCCGACTTCCTGTAAAACCTAGCTCATTGCTCCAAGAGACTTTTTTTGTAGGTCTTGGTCTTATACATACAGTGAACCCTCGCTACTTCGCGGTTCACCTTTCGCGGGTTCAGTGCTTCGCGGGTATAAAAAATATTCGGGGGCATTGTAGTTTCGCCGAGCGGCACGACGGGCGCTGGAGCGGTTAGACGGCCGGCGTGCGCCGAAGAAGAGCGTGGGCGAAGAGGAGAGTGGACGAAGAAGAGCACGTTCCCCCGGACACGATCGGTGGCGACGTTTCGCGCGGTTCGGACCGTACCAGAGCTCCGGCCGGCGTGCGTGGCAGTTAAGCCGTAGAGGAGCACCTTCCCCGGGCACGGGCGGTGCCAAGCGGCCCCTAAGTTTAACCGAATGGAAGCTCCGGAGGAGGAGGGCATGCTCGCGTCACAGTAAGCCGAAGAGGAGCACCTTCCCCGGGCACGGGCGGTTCCAAGCGGCCCCTAAGTTTAACCAAATGGAAGCTCCGGAGGAGGAGGGCATGCTCGCGTCACAGTAAGCCGAAGAGGAGCACCTTCGCCGGGCACGGGCGGTTCCAAGCGGCCCCTAAGTTTAACCGAATGGAAGCTCCGGAGGAGGCGGGCATGCTCGCGTCACAGTAAGCCGAAGAGGAGCACCTTCCCCGGGCACGGGCGGTGCCAAGCGGCCCCTAAGTTTAACCGAATGGAAGCTCCGGGGGAGGAGGGCGGGCGTGTGTCACAGTTAAGCCGAATTGGAACACCTCTTCCGCCCGGGCACGAACGGAGCGCGAAGCTGTCAGTTATGAATGAATAAATGAATAAATAAATAAATAAATAAAGAATGCCACCTTTCATTTCACAGGGCACACCGGACGGCGTACCAGCAGGTAATAGTCGGAGTAATTAAATAAATACAAAAAGAATGGCTGGGGAATAAAAAAATAATACGTTTTAATAATAATTTGTTTTTTTTGTTATAACATGAATTTCACTCTCTCTCTCTCTGTATATATATATATATATATCTATATATATTTATTATATATATTGTATTTTTTTTTAAGCATTTTTGAAGGTGCGCCGCTACTTCGCGGATTTTCAGTTTCCGCGGGTGGTCTCGGTCCCCATTAACCGCGACAACCGAGGGTTCACTGTACTCCATAAAATTTACAAAAAGCGAGGTGAAACACTCAACCAGGGCTGCTCTGCATGTTGTGCTGGGCCACCTGGAACAACAGCGGAGCTATGCAAGGATGCTCTTTGTGGACTACAGCTCGGCATTCAACACGATCATCCCAGACATCCTCGTCGCCAAACTGGACACTCTCGGCCTCCCTGCCCTCACACACATCTGGATTAAGGACTTTCTGACCAACAGACCCCAGACTGTGTTGCTCGGCCCCTACACGTCCTCCACCCTCATGGTGAGCACCGGTTCCCCCCAAGGATGCGTGCTGAGCCCTCTCCTGTACGCCCTCTACACCTACGACTGCAGCCCGGCCCACGGCAACAACACCATCGTCAAGTTTGCTGACGACACGACAGTGGTCGGTCTGATCTCGGAAGGTGACGAGACAGCCTACAGAGAGGAGGTAGGGAGACTGACAACTTGGTGCAAGGACAACAGACTGCACCTTAACTCTGCTAAAACAAAGGAGATTGTCGTCGACTTCAGGAGGAACAAGACGCTGCCGCCCCCCCTCTGCATCGAAGGCGTGTGTGTGGAGAGGGTCCACACGTTCAAGTTCCTGGGAGTACAGATCTCCGATGACCTTTCTTGGAGTCACAACACCACAGCAGTGGTAAAGAAGGTCCGCCAACGTCTGCACTTCCTGAGAGTCCTCAGGAAATTCAACCTGGACAGGAAGCTGCTGCTGGCCTTCTACCACTCGTCCATCGAGAGCCTGCTGACGTACTGTGTCTCCACCTGGTACAGCGGCTGCACTGAGGCGGACAGAGTGAGGCTCCAGAGGACAGTCAAAACAGCGCAAAGGATTATTGGCTGCCCTCTCCCCTCGCTGTCGGACATCTACACCGCCCGGTGCCTCAGAAGGGCTCTCAACATCGTCAAAGACAATACCCACCCAAACTCACACCTGTTCGACCGGTTGCCCTCTGGCAGGCGCTACAGATGCATCAAATCAAGGACCAATAGACTGAGAAACAGTTTCTTTCCGAGAGCCATCTCCATACTGAACTCTCACACACACACACGAGACCACCCTAACCTTGCAAAACAGCATTGTGATGTGTTTCTATATGCCCTATTCAGTACTGAATTCCATTGCACTGTCCTATTTATTTATCTAATTTATATATTGTCTGTATTATTGTTGTATTGCACTGGAGAGGGGAGCCCTCTAATCTCGTTGCACACTTGAGTACAATGACAATAAAGGGATTTCTATTTCTATTCTATTCTTTTTTTAACTTTTCTCGAGGGCCATGGCGAGCCATTTCAAAAAAGCTGCACAACTAACGTATAAAATATTGATAAATTTGCTCGGCCTGATGTGTGTGTAAAGTTTCACGAGTTGTCGTTCATATTTAGAACCTCATAATCAGCGTTGTTTTATTGCCGAACAGTGCAATGCCACTCCCACAACTTTACACGAAAAAGGACAAATTTCGTATTGTGACATCCTCATGGCCGAAACAGTCATCCGAGCATATATGAGGGCGGCCTTGTTGAGTTGCACGGAGAAAAACATCCAAGAAAATAACTTGTATTAGCTTTTACCAGTTGGTGGCGCTACTACTACGATGAAAAATAAGTTGGTAGATGTCTTCAGGGCTGAAGTATCCTCAAATGTGTACAACTTCGAGAAGATAGGATCATCTGAGTCATGTTGCCGGAGCTTTTGTTGCCACAGAGTACAATCTGACTTTTCAGCACCGTAATAGCCACGCCTTTTGCCAAAACGTCACAAAATTCGGCAGAGAGTAAGATCATTGTCTTGAGTCTTTTCTGACTAATTTTCAGTCGGATTTGTCAAAAGGGCACCGTGCAGGATGTGAAAATTAAAATAAAAACACATTTTTGATTCCACTTGGCGGCGCTGTGTGTATAACAAAATAATAACATTAAGATGTCTTCAGGTCGGGACGTTTTATTTACAGGTGAAGGTTTGGATTTTCAGGAGCATGTGCAGGGGAGTTATTAAGCATTCATTTATTTGTATTAGGTTCATTTTGTCTTCTTATTATTGATATTTGACTGATTCATTAAAAGCAGACAATTATGTTTTAGGTTAATTTTTTACCTGACATGTTTCGGCGAGTCTTTCGCCTTCTTCAGAGTGTCGCATGATGGTGTCTTGAGACCCGTCTTTATCAGCTGATGTTCCATGAGGGTGTGACTTACCTGTCAAAAAAATGAAAAATCAGAGCAGTAAAAGAACAAGCACAACATGAACATTACAAATCAGCAATCACTGACCACTGCAAAAGGGAAAACCACATCATGGACCGGGAGAAGGGCAGGGTCATCCGCACCGAAGAGAACAAACAACAGCGCTGGATCAGAGAGGCCATTGAGATCTGCAAGCGAGGCATAAAAACCATTAACAGAGACAAGGGAGCCTTCATCCTCTCTACCACCTAGAGCAGCATCTTGGCGGAGTGAACGGACAGCGGGGGGTGTGACTTGCCTTCATTCTTGTGACAGGTAAGTCACGCCCTCATGGAACATCAGCTGATAAAGACGGGTCACAAGACACCATCATGTGACACTCTGAAGAAGGCGAAAGACTTTCGTATTGTGACATCCTCAAGGCCTAAACACTCATCCGAGCAAATATAAGGTAGATTTTGTGAACCTGCCCGGAGAAAAACATCAACGAAAATAATTTGTATTTGTTTTAACCAGTTGGTGGCGCTACCACTGCGATCAAAAATAAGTTGGCAGCCGTCTTCAGGGCCTGAATATCCTCAAATGTGAAAAATTTCGAGAAGATGGATCATCTGAATCATTTTGCAGGAACTTTTGTTGCCACGGAGAATAATCAGACTCTGCGGCACCGCAATAGCCACGCCCTTCGAAGGAAAGTCACAAAAATAGGGATAGAGTAAGATCAATGTCTTGAGTCTTTTCTAGCCAATTTTCAATCGGATTCGTTAAAAGGCACCGTGCAGTACGTCAAAATGTAAAAAATGATATTGATTGGCGCAAGGTGTATAACAGAATATAAACATATAGATGTCTTCAGGTACCGACTCTTTATGTACATGTGAAGTTTTGGATTTTTAGCAGCATGTGCAGGAGAGTTATTAAGCATTTTGTCCATTGCGGCGAAGGAAATCTTAAGTGAAAACTTTGAAGCCCCGCCCCGTCATATAGTATTTCGGAAACAAAAGATTTTAGCCCCAGTGTTTGTCCCAGGTCTTAAGATGCTACAGACAGAATTTTAAGGCAATCAGATGAAGCCTTTAGGATCATGGTGCAAAAGAATGACCCCTGTAAACATGCAAAAAAGGGCAAAAGTCGGACTTTCAAAAATTCATAACTCACTTCCTGTTCATATTAGACGTTAAAATATCAAATTTCTCGCCATGCCCGATGAGACTGCCAAGTTTGGTGAGTTTTTGTGCATGTTTCGGGGTCAAAAATGCGATCGTACAAATCGGAAAAATAATAATAATAATAATTTCTACAAAAACAACAGGGACTTCGCAGCGGTCGCTGCTCAGGCCCTAATAATAATAATAATAATAATAATAAAAGTAATAATATTTTCTACAAAAACAATAGGGACCTCGCAGCCGTCGCAGCTCGGGCCCTAATAACAATTTCTAGAAAAACAATAGGGACCTCGCAGCGGTCACTGCTCGGGCCCTAATAATAATAATAATAATAATTTCCACAAAAACAATGGGGACCTCGTAGCGGTCGCTGCTCGGGCCCTAATAATAATTTCTACATAAACAATAGGGACCTCGCCGCGGTCGCTGCTCGGGCCCCAATAATAATTTCTACACAAAGTCCATTGTGGTGACCCGCTCCTTTTAAGTAAATTCAAAATGGCCGACTTCCTGTAAAACCTAGCTCATTGCTCCAAGAGACTTTTTTGTAGGTCTTGGTCTTATACATACAGTGAACCCTCGCTACTTCGCGGTTCACCTTTCGCGGGTTCAGTGCTTCGCGGGTATAAAAAATATTCGGGGGCATTGTAGTTTCGCCGAGCGGCACGACGGGCGCTGGAGCGGTTAGACGGCCGGCGTGCGCCGAAGAAGAGCGTGGGCGAAGAGGAGAGTGGACGAAGAAGAGCACGTTCCCCCGGACACGATCGGTGGCGACGTTTCGCACGGTTCGGTCCGTACCAGGGCTCCGGCCGGCGTGCGTGGCAGTTAAGCCGTAGAGGAGCACCGTCCCCGGGCACGGGCGGTGCCAAGCGGCCCCTAAGTTTAACCGAATGGAAGCTCCGGAGGAGGAGGGCATGCTCGCGTCACAGTAAGCCGAAGAGGAGCACCTTCCCCAGGCACGGGCGGTTCCAAGCGGCCCCTAAGTTTAACCAAATGGAAGCTCCGGAGGAGGAGGGCATGCTCGCGTCACAGTAAGCCGAAGAGGAGCACCTTTGCCGGGCACGGGCGGTTCCAAGCGGCCCCTAAGTTTAACCGAATGGAAGCTCCGGAGGAGGCGGGCATGCTCGCGTCACAGTAAGCCGAAGAGGAGCACCTTCCCCGGGCACGGGCGGTGCCAAGCGGCCCCTAAGTTTAACCGAATGGAAGCTCCGGGGGAGGAGGGCGGGCGTGTGTCACAGTTAAGCCGAATTGGAACACCTCTTCCGCCCGGACACGAACGGAGCGCGAAGCTGTCAGTTATGAATGAATAAATGAATAAATAAATAAATAATTAAAGAATGCCACCTTTCATTTCACAGGGAACACCGGACGGCGTACCAGCAGGTAAAAGTCGGAGTAATTAAATAAATACAAAAAGAATGGCTGGGGAATAAAAAAATAATACGTTTTAATAATAATTTGGTTTTTTTGTTATAACATGAATTTCACTCTCTCTCTCTCTCTCCCCGTATATATATATATATATATATATATTTATTATATATATTGTATTTTCTTTTAAGCATTTTTGAAGGTGCGCCGCTACTTCGCGGATTTTCAGTTTCCGCGGGTGGTCTCGGTCCCCATTAACCGCGATAACCGAGGGTTCACTGTACTCCATAAAATTTACAAAAAGCGAGGTGAAACACTCAACCAGGGCTGCTTTTTTGAACATTTCTCGAGGGCCATGGCGAGCCATTTCAAAAAAGCTGCACAACTAACGTATAAAATATTGATAAATTTGCTCTGCCTGATGTGTGTGTCAAGTTTCACGAGTTGTCGTTCATATTTAGAACCTCATAATCAGCGTTGTTTTATTGCCAAACAGTGCAATGCCACTCCCACAACTTTTCACGAAAAAGGATGAATTTCGTATTGTGACATCCTCATGGCCGAAACAGTCCTCCGAGCATATATGAGGGTGACCTTGTTGAGTTGCACGGAGAAAAACATCCAAGAAAATAACTTGTATTAGCTTTTACCAGTTGGTGGCGCTACTACTACGATGAAAAATAAGTTGGTAGATGTCTTCAGGGCTGAAGTATCCTCAAATGTGTACAACTTCGAGAAGATAGGATCATCTGAGTCATGTTGCCGGAGCTTTTGTTGCCACAAAGTACAATCGGACTTTTCAGCACCGTAATAGCCACGCCTTTTGCCAAAACGTCACAAAACTCTGAAAAAGCTGAGTGAGCCTCAAACCAGACATACACATTCACTGACAAATATCCTGTGACACCAGATATATTAGAAGTCTTGTCTAATCAGCACACGTCTATCTAACTGCAATTTTAACATCTCGAGACACGACAGGATGAGTACACGATACGCATACCTCCATTTCTGAGTCTGTAAAGCCTGGAGGAGGCTGCTTCGATGTTTTAGTAGCATCATAAATTTATTGAATTAATTATATTTGAGGTTGGATTAGATTTTTACACATTTTAAGCCTTAGCCACCCAAAACAAAACATAAGCTCATGAATGAAATAAAACTAATTAATTTCGCCCATGCCAATTAATCTTCTGTAGACACGTGTTGTGACCAGTGTTGTTTTTGGCAGGCATTTTAGATTTTGTCCAAGTCATTTGGACAAAGTGCTGATTTGTTTACATCACATTTAGTCATCCCAATTCGTTATAGTTTTAGTCCAGTTTTAGTCAACGAAAACTAAAAAAAGGGTTTTAGTCCAGTTTTAATCGACGGAAACGCAAAAAAAGTTTTACCCTAGTTTTCGTCAATTTATTCACAAAGGTTTTAGTCCAAGCGGCACGGTGGCCCAACTGGTTAGCAGGATGGCCTCACAATATTGAGGTCGTAGGTACGATTCTGGCTCCGGCCTTCCTGCGTGGGTTTCCTCTGGGTAATTCGGTTTCCTCCCATATTCTTAAAACATGCATGGCAAGTTGCTTGGACACTCTAATTGCCCCTAGGCATGAGTGTGAGCGTGGATGGTTGTTCGTCTATGTATGCCCTGCGATTGGCTGGACACCAATTCAAGGGTGTACCTCGCCTACTGCCGAAGACAGCTGGGATCGGCTCCAACACCCCCCGCGACCCTAGTGAGGAGAAGCGGTACAGATAACGGATGGATGGATGGATGGGTTTAAGTCCATTTGAGTTAAAACAAGGCATTCAAGGTTTCCACCCAATAACAAAGACTTTTGGATGGACTACAAAGGATTCTTCATTACAAACAGAAAAAAGTGGCAACAGTGGAATCAATGCTCACTGCTCCAAAATAAGCAGAGAAGCAAAACATTTTGTTGGGCAACTGTTGTGGCTTTATTTCACTAAAAGCAACATAAAATAATTTATGAACCACATGCTAACAATTTTGTCTCGTCAACGAAAAAAATTCATGTACATCACGTCATGTTTTCGTCATAAAAGAACCTCGTTTAGCTTGTCATCGTCATTAAAAAAGGGGCGTTAACGAAGTATTTTCGTCATAGTCATCAGTGACGAAAACAACACTGGTTGTGACTGATATTTCAGTCCCAGGTTGTCTCCTGAACACCACCAATTGGGCAAGGGAGCGCAGGAAAGCCTGGGGTCTTCTATTTTTACAGTATAGAAAGGCTAAATATCAAATTGAAACAGTGTTTTATATCATGAATATACAGGGTTGGTGCTGGTTCTGGTAGGGAAACCACAACATAAAGATGTCCTTAATTAGTCCCACAATGGGGATATTTGCAATATGGCATATGATGGCCTAACAGGGCCACCGCCCAGAAAAGAGTAACGCAGAACTTTGTAATACTGTCACTCCCTGACCAGTTCGTTGTTCCTGAAGAGCCAAACTTTGACTCAGACCCACAAATTTGAATTACAGATAGTGGACAATGGAGAACTCCCCCAGTCAGTCAGCATGTTCAACTTCCATAGAAACCTCAACATACATTTATTAGATTGCCAAACTAATTGGAAACTACATCACCAGAACACCACAAGTGGGCTCTGTTATTGTACTTAAAGATGCATCTTACAAACCTGTGTTCTCCAAGGCCAGCTGGTCCATAGTCTTAAGTTATTTCTTCGCCAACATCAATGTCTCGGAGCGCAAACAGACAGAGGTGTGGTCTGTCCTCTGTTGTCTTCTTCTTCATTTTACAGTTGGGGTGCATGTGGTCATCATTAACCAGTCTTCCCAGACTGCCATCTTCTTGAGCGGCATCAACACTTAAAATAGATTTAAAAAAAAAAAAAACAATTATTCAATCAATGTCAGAAATTAATCTTTGAGACAATCTTGTGTACACAAAACATAAAAATAGGAAATCCACAATTTTTAAATCTTCTAAATAAAATCATACAAGAAATTTCTATTGGAATCAGACCCTATTAACAGCTTGTCTTTGAGACTTCATGGTCTATATTTTCATTTGTACAGATTCAACGCATGAATAAAAGTAATCACCGTATTTTCGCAGTCATAAGCAAACAAAGCGCCCTGTCAGTCGATGCGTCCATTAAATGGACAAAGTACCACTCACGTCCATCAGCCCTTGTCATCAACGAGCTGTTGGAAGTGCATGTTAGCACACCCTGCTGGGCAAAGAGTGAGTTGTCCATGCTTACAATCGACCGTGACAAATACACCATCTGACTATAATGTTTGGGTGATGGTGTTGGAAAAAGCTGGACAAAGGGCAGCTGTCCACAATGTTTTAGTCTGTCTTATCATTTATGTTATTGCAAGCAAGAAACGTCCCAGGTTTAGACAACAGACAAAAAGTCCAAAGCATAACAGCACATCTCTTTAAACAGCCATGCAAATCTCTCTAAACAGCTATGGGATTGTGGGTCTCTGCTCCCAGAATGCATTGCTTGAATTAGCTAAGGCTGAGTGGCTTTTGTATTATTTTCATTTTTTTTGGGTATATTGATGGCATGAGAGATACATGTTTGTGTTAATCTTATTTCTATGTTTCATTGTTTGCTTGTATGATGAGTTTTTTATTTTTTGTGTGTGGTGAGCAGCCAAGTCCCTCCCCTGACGTTGCTTTGTAGGCTATTGCCAATGCACCTAATATTGGCCTGAGCCATTGTCAGCTATTGTCAATAGAGACTTGGCGTCTGCTGCAACAATGGGGTGATTGCTCATGTTATTGGGGCATAGTAGGCTGCTATCGGCTGTGTCAGTGTGGGCAGCTCTGCCAAGTTCATGCTATGCTAACAGCAGCTGTGCTATCGTCTTGTCAGGCGGTGCGTCCAGTATATGTTACAAAGACAGAAATAGCGGCCTCAACAGGTGTTGCGCCCTTTGACACGGCGCGTCTTTTGGGTGCGAAAATACGGTATACATTTTTGCTTAGAGAATGATTTTTCCCCTAACACTTATGGGATGAGTATGTGTTTATTTTTTTAAATAAAAACAAAAATAAGATAACATCTCAATCTTTGCCTCACCTCCAAGTTTTTTCTTGCCGGCGGAAGTCAAACAAAAAGACAGTGCCTCTTCCATCCATCTTCCTGCGTTGAGATTTATCAGAATCTATCAATTTTCCTCTGTACTCCATAATAAAGAATAAAGTCGTCTTTCCTGAAAGGGGCCTTGGTAAATACTCCTCGACCTAGTTAACAGGGAAATCAAGATAGCTTCGTCATATTTTTAAGCACACAAATAAGGAGTCATCATATTCATTTGGGCCACTATACTAATGTAGGGTGGTTTGAAACATTGCTTCTTGTGAGGGATAGAGCAGAGCCCTTCTTTATGATTTTAAAGGAACAGACCAGCCAAAATTCATTTTCCAGCATTGCATTAGCCAGTATGTATTAGGACTGAAAGTACAAATGTCAATGGCACCTGGTTACGTAAAAAAAAAACTTTAAGATTATTTAGTTTCATAACAATGACATACACTGTATACACAGTCATATTGGATCGCGTCACGTGATCTCTGTGACGTATAACGTGCTTTACACTAGACTATCAATATCGGACTTGTTCACCGGTCTATTGTGGTATAAAAATGCCGGAGGGCGTCATCAAGTACAGCCTTAATTTAGATAGAACTCCTACCATCAGGTTTCACGCTCACTGAAATAACTTGAAACTGACAAAAGAAAAGGTCAAGACACTCTTAATGTAAAATAACCACTTAAAAAACGATGTCAGCTTGGTTATCAGAAAACAATAATATATCTTAGCAAAAGCGTTAACATCATACCTTTAAATGAGCTTATATACTTCGCTTCTAACTCTGCAGTCTTGTCCAGACCCTTGACTGCATGTTCAATAGTATCCTGCTTTGGGGACTTCCTGCATCTCAGGGAAGGCATTGTTTATTCTATAAAGAAAAAAGACAGTTTTGTGTTGAGAATTATTAATACTATAGGCTAAATGGAGTTTTAACAATATCAGTGTAAGAAAAATAAATTATAAATTAAAAAAATATCAATCCCTCCATCCCAATTAACGATTTCAACCATAATAGTTTATATTGAAGTTTAAACAACAGACAGACAGATTTATGCAGTGTGACTACAAAAATCTTACCAAAATTGCATTCACAGTAACCTTTGCTTTAAGAATCATGTAATTAACCAGTGAACATCGTGTCTTACACAAAAATTAATGACAGAAATTATCATGGTACTTGCATTCTGTTGTTCTATAACAAAAGTGCAAGCTGTTAGCTCCGCAAAGCTAACGCAACAAGCTAGCGTCCCTCGTGCTCACATTCAATGCAAACCTGACCACCGGATGAAAATACGCGTCGGTTTAGTTCTTTAAATGAGTAAAAGCACCATGACGTTTTATAATTATTCAATGCTTAACTGGAGCTCGTCAATTATGTCGATGTAGGAGCACATGTTTGCTAGGCCAGTGTTGTAGGCCCACATCCATGGTGCTACTTTGTATAGTGTTTTCCACACAACTATCTCTAACCATGAACAAATGCACTCGAGGCATGTTTTGAATAAAAACAAACGAAAAACACTTACCTCTCCGTTTCAACAGCAGTTCGAACTTCGAAGTGGTGATATTCTCCAGCGTTAAGCACCTGCTCGAACTGCGAATAGGTCAAATTCAACAGCGTCTTTTTTCTGTCTTAATAAGGACGCGATGAGAGGAGGAGCGCTTGCCTTTTCGTCAGCACGCCCCGCGCGGGTGGTGCTGCTTTATCACTCTCTATCTGTGCCCGCCCGCCGGCATGTCGATAGAAAAATAATATTCCTTCAAACATTACTTTCATCTTCTTAACGTTTTGTAGTGAATTTAACAGGTTCACCACTTTTTTCAAATACACCAATGGAAAACAGGTCTTAATTGAGGAAACATACAAAGAGCGTCTCACAAACACCTTATGATGAGCAATGTAATTTGATCACGTTTTTTGTCACTGCCTGGACGTCGGTTCACTGGCCTGGTGGCAGTGGCTTGTAGACACTGTCACTGAGTGGGAACGGATCTCAAGGTGGGTCAAACTAACCCAAGCAGTGGATCGGTCCGTTTTTTAAATTTATTAATTTTTTTATTTTATGTATTTATTTATTATTTAATACAAGGGCTTCGGCTCACTACCAGTGGGCGGGACCAAAGAATTTGGGTTTCCTTTGAGCTAGGAGGCAGTCAAAGGCAGTCCAATCCCCGGCAACATAAAGCGCCTAGCTCTGGGGACATGGAATGTCATTTCTCTGGTAGGGAATGAACCCGAGCTGGTGTGTGACTAGACCAGTGGTTCTCAATTATTTCCTGTCATGCCCCCCCTACCAAGAAGAAAACAATTCGCACCCCCCCCCACCACAATTTTTTTTTACATTTCGTACTAATGTACATGTTCTTTGCATATTAATGTTAGATTGTCAATAAAATATCTTACCTTAACAAAGCTAAATTGATAAAAAAAAATATCATTTTGAGAACGACTATTGTGAGGATCTCGAAACTCAGTACTCTGTGGTGCTAATATTGATGAGATGATAAATATGTTGAAGCCACAGAACAAAAAGATTAGATATTGTTTGGAAATTAATGACGTACATAACAAAGGAATATCAGCCTTGATTGGAGTACATTACTGCATTTAAATTTTTAATAAAAATGAAACAATTATTGATGTTATGACCACTATGAAGAATTTAAAAAAACAATATATAGGGATAATTATAGTTTTCATTTTGTTATGTTTAGTCTGTTCATGTTGCATTATTTTTATGACAAAGATGATGGTTAATCGTAGGTTTGTTGCCCAAATGTACCGTTACAACCTGATTAATGTTGAGAATGACGAACTCAAACTGGACACTAAAACGTAAAAACACATGGACTTCTTGCCCCTGTCCACACACGTGCACACACACACACACCATACACGAAGATCCGGGAGGTAAGGACGGCTGTCCTCTCCTACAACGAGGCAAGGGCCTCCACCAAGTCACCCCAGGGACAAGTTTTATTCCCTGATGGTCATCAAATTATGAGGATCTCATTCTACGCCGGAAGGGAGGAGGGGAATTTTTCCCTAATGTGAGGTTTTCGCTCCTCCACTGATGATCACACTGTTGTATGATTTCATTATGATGATCTGTCTTAAAGCCGTAAGGACATGATTTTTAAATCCACAACAGGGGGGAAATGTAAGATGGGCTGAGGATAGGTAATCAGTTTGTGTATTCATAATCATGTTTTTATACACTCATTAATGTTTAACACACACAGAGACACTTACTTGTTATTTTAACACACACACACACAGACACCCCATCCTGAAGATGTGTTTAGTTAAACTGACCTTGGGTTATGATTTTCTGCCTGCTGGAGTCCCTGGTGATTAGTTATTGATGCTTTAGTTAAACTGACCTTTATACCGTGAGTTATTGATGTTTTCTGTCTCTTGGTGATTAGTTGTTGATGCTTTTCTGTCTTCTGGTGATTAGTTATTGATGAGTTAGTTTCAATAAAAAGGCAGAACGGAGGGTGAGAGTCAGAGGGTGTGCGGGATTGAACTGGCAAGACGGCTGTTTCGCCTCCTGGCTCCCTCTCCCATTCTGAATGGCACAAAACGAAAACTTTAGTAAGTTATTTCAGTCTAAAAAAGGCGTCAGGGCATTTTAAAAACCGGACAGTAAGTCGTCACTGTCTTGGTTCCTTTTTGTGCCGTGACCCATCCCGGAATTATTGAAAGGATGCAGTCCTATTTACAGGCCCCAGTGACACCCCAGGTTTCTGTTGTTTGTACGAGGGCGCTTAATAGGTACTGCTATTCACAATCGTCTTAGGCTGTTTCTTTGCAGAAGTTTATGGACAATGTGTAGTGCTGTAGGATGCAGTCTAGAGCATTCTTGACATTGAAGCTTTTGTTTCCAGCAACTGCTAATGCGACCGTGCATCAAACATGCAAAACACAGACCCTTGCTCCTCAAGAAGTCAATCTTATCCTTGTGATGCTTTCTCCTAAATTCCTTACAAATTGTGAGACTGTTGCTCTCCATTACAATTAGCACATGGTTTGGCAATAGCATCCACTGAAACAGGTTCTGCCTTTGGCGTGGTGGTTTTGTTGTTTTCCATCTTGGCGGGCACAATGACTGTTGTGAAGACTTTCTTTGATTTTGGTGTTTCTGTGTGTTGTGATTTTGTTTTCTGTTTTATAGAATCTTTCGTGCTTGTCAACAAAGTCAACAAAATCCTTAAACTTCACTCTTCTATTTGTTCTTTCTTGGAGATTGCAGGCAAATTTTCTCCAAGATTCTATAAGTCTGTATGGAAGTTTGTTTGCCAATGCCTTTATATTAGCCATGTTGTCCAAGTCCTCCATATAATTAACATCTGCCATTATGTTCAAACAGCCCATAAGGAATAATGTGAAAGACTGAAGTGCAACACCATCTTCAGACTTGATTGTTGGCCAATCCATGGCTTCCTTTAAATATGCTTCTGCTATCATGAAGTCATCACCGTAAAACTCCTTCAAGATTTGTTTTGCTTTGGTATATCCTGTCAGAGGTTCCATATGGATGCAGCTCTTCACCAACTCATGTGGTTGTTCACTAGTATACTGCAACTAAAATTGAAGATGATCACGGTTATCACTTGTACGGCCTTCAATCCCATGTTCAATGGCACCTATACAGGTTTTATAATGCAGAGGGTCGCCTTTAAACGTAGGAATGGAAAGTTCGGGAAGTAGCGATGCTTTTTGACTCTTTGCTAAGTATTCTGCGACACTGGCTTGCTGTGAGATTGCTTGGCAAAGGCCATCAAGCACATGTCCCTGTTGTTCTCTACTTTCTGTCTGATGTGGAAATCTAGCCATTGGAATAGTCGAAGTGGGAGCATTTCAGGTCAACACTGCTTGTTGCTCTGATAGGCTGTGATGGTAATTGAATGTTTTTCCTTGTTTAAATTGTAACACACTCATCAGGAATGTGGATACCATCCTCCTGGGTATTTTCATATCTTCTCAAGACATCCAATTTAGCATCAGACTCAGGGAGTGCCGTTTGCATTGCATGCATTTCCTTCTTTGCCTTAATTGCAGCTTCTTCTTGCTCAAGTGCCAACCTTTGTTGTAAATCAGCAGCCTTTGCCTTTAAACATGCTCGTTCCATTTGAGCCTTTAATTTAATTGAAGACGTTGACAGAAGTGAGCTTCTGTCTGTTAGATTCTTTACTTCTACTTCTATGGGTGTAGTTAGTTGATGCAGATCTACTATCATCAGGTGATATTTGTTTATTGCATCCTTCCTCTGCACGTTTCAAAACGTCCTTCTTCCATTGCTCACATTTCCATTAATTACATTTTTTGGATCAAACCAGTTATTTTGGTCATCGACAAAATCCTCTTCAGTCTTTAAATTTTGCACACCGGAATTGAGGTCCACAAATTCTTGCTCCATGCCGCTAAAGCAAACACAAAGCTCAGTTTTTTACAGCGTCAACATTTGCATCATCCTCCATCAATTGTTCAATTTGACGTTGCATGGAGGTCAATTGAGCAAATTTGCACCTGCGTGCCTGCATCCGTTTAGGCTTGTGATCTTCTACAGCTTTTCTCCGTCATTTTTAATGTCCGCTTTCCACTGTCTTGTTCCTCCATGTCAATCCACAATCAAGCAAACAAAAACGTCAAACTGACTGTAGCGTCTCAATTTGTAGGTCAGCTGAATGACGATCAAAGTTTTAAGCAGTTTACTCACGCACCTGTTACGTGCACGTCCTTGTTAACTCGCGATGCTTGTCAAGTATGGACGCATGCTAACAGCTAGCAGCTCATTGTCCCGACTGGAAAGTTGCTCCTTAGCTGTGATGTGCCTAGGGTTACACTATCTATCATTAACAAACACAGCCAGCCCTCCTCTTTCCTCTTACCGCTTTCCAGTGTCCTGTCCGCAAGTAGTATTTGGAAGCCGTCAAATTCCACGACGGTGTCCGGCGTTAGGTCTGTTAGCCATGAATCCGTGAACATCAGCAAGCTAGCTCATTGGAAGTTCCTCTCGTGCCGCGTCCATTTTCTTGGGAAGGTATCTAACATTTCCCATAAAAACGGACAGGAGGACGGGGTGGTCACGCCTCCTCTTTGCCTGGCGTTTCGCCCCCGCGCGACATCCCCCGTCTCTTCCTCCTCAACTCGTGGGGGATATCGGGTCTCGCTCCGGGAGTCGGCACGGGGTTAGCACGAAGTGCTAACAGCTGATCTCTTGTGTAAACGATTGATCCGTAGCTCCCAGTGACATCTCCGGACACGATCACGCAAAAAACAGCCCCCAGCAGCAATAAAACCACCGCAATTTGGATGTCCATTGCTGCGATGAGGTAAAATAAATAAAACTGGGTAAAGGAAAAAACACGCGAAAAAGGCTCAAATAGTGAGCCGTGCTGCTTTAGCAGGTAGCCACTCGCGTGGTGACGGAACCGTAAAAACAAATGTGGTCCCATCAAAATCTGATGGGATATTTAAAAATAAAAGCGTGAAAATTTGCTTATTTGTCTGTCGTCACCAATGATTAAAAAAATTAAAATCATTACAAAATCCTCAAGCTATCGTGATACCAGACAAGTTCTGCGGGACACCAGACCACCCCAGTTGTCCACAAAAAGTGGTCACTTCAAAATTTGATGTGGCATTTAAAAATAAAAAAATCACCTGAAATATGCACTGTGATCAACACTGATTTAAAAGAAAAATCTTTAAAAAATATCCTCAAACTATCGTGATACCAAACCAGGATTGGGGATACTAGACCACACCAGCTGTCCACCAAAAGTGGTCACATCAAAATGTGATGTGGCACTTCAAAATAAAAGTAGCCTGAAATTCGCTTATTTCACGGTCATCACCACTGAGTTAAAAAAAAAATAGCTCGAGCTATCGTGATACCAGACCAGTTTTGTGGGACACGAGACTACCCCAGCTGTCCATAAAAAGTGGTCCCATCGAAATCTAATTTGTAATTTCAAACTAAAAGTTGCCTGAAATCTGCACATTTCACTGTCATCATGCCTGACTTTAAAATTTCATTAAAAAATATCCTCTAGCTATGGTAATACCAAACCAGGTTTGGAGGACACAAGACAACACAGCTTTCCACCAAAAGTAGTCCCATCAAAATGTAAGGAGGCATTTTAAAATAAAAGAGCTGGAGCTGTCGTAATACCAGACTAGTTTTGTTGGACACTAGACGACCCCAGCTGTTCATCAAAAATGGTCCCATCAAAATCTGATGTGTAATTTCACAATAAAAAAAAAACCCACCTGAAATATGCACATTTCATTGTCATCAACACTGATTTTAAAATAATCATTTCAAAATACCCTCGAGCTATCGTGATATCAGACCCATTTTGGGGGACACTAGACAACCCCAGTTGTCCATCAAATGCGGTCCCACCAAAATGTGATACGGCATTTCAAAATAAAAGTAGCCTTAAATCAGCATACATCACTGTTATCAGGCCTGACTAAAATATCATGACAAAATATCCTCCAGCTATCATGATACCAGACAAGACATATTTCACTGTCATCACCATTGATTTAAAAAAATTAATTAAAAACTAGAGCTGCGAGCAGCTATAAAGGGCCCTCGCCACCCGGACAACGTTGGGGTACTGGCACGTTGGAAATGTGAAATATTTCCGAGAAATAACGTGAGGAATCTTCAAGAGGAATTTGCTTGTAGTTAAAGTTAGAGCAGCTTTTGTTTTCAAAGCCTCGTCAATGTTTGAAGTAAATTTGTTGGCAGGCACTACAGGTGCATCAAATCAAAGACTAATAGACTGAAAAACATTTTCTTTCCGAGAGCCATCACCATTCTGAACTCTCACACACATGCACACACACACGACCACCCTTACCTTGCTGAACAGCGACGTATTGTGTTGTATTTCTCCAATTTCATACTATTTTCCATCACAATATTTATTCTCTTATTTATCTAATTTATATATTTGATTAAATTATTGTTGTATTGCACTGGAGAGGGGAGCTCCCTAATCTTGTTGCACACTGTACAATGACAATAAAAGGATTTCGGATTCTGATAAATTTAGAATGGCCGACTTCCTGTTCAATTTAGCATACGGCTCCATGAGACTTTTTATTAGGTCTTGGCTTTGTACACACTTCATCAAATTTTCAGTTTGGTGAAACAGAGATATGGGGCTGTTTTTTTTTGTTGTTTTTTTTTTTCTAGGGGGCGATAGCGAGCCATTTTTAAACAACTGTACGACAAAATAATAAAATATTGTGAATATTGAATCAACTCCCGGTTGAGTGGACGCTGGCACGTTTGGCTGCCACTGCTCACCGGTAACTCTCAGAAATTTTTTGGATCCGCTTGTTGTACCTGCTTTAGCAGTTTACAATCCCTCCAGTTACAGTGATTTTATTTATTATTATCTGTATGTTGAGCGATCCCGATTCTCATGAATGCCACCCACCGATTGCATAGTCGCTGACGCGTCTACTGTGGCTAAAGTTTAGCTTACCTATCAAAGTTAGCACCTGTCTGCCATGTGGACCCGCAGGCCAGTCTGCTTCTCGCACTTCTGCCTGTTCCTGTCATGTCATCAACCTGTGTCAGGACAACTTCAATCCACTGCCGCTGAACTCCGCTGGATTTACCGACACATGCCCGAGGGAAACGCACCACCACCACTGCTCCTCCTCCCGAACATCGCTCGTCGACCCTTGAAGGATTGTATGGCAATTACCGGCATTTTAAACATTTATGGGACAGAATGTCAATTATTTAATTTAGCAGGTTTATATTTACTGAATATGCTATGATCGCAAAATTCCGGACGAACTGGCGAGGCTGCCCGGCTCACCGTGGCTTGTCATCGGGACCGGGAGGCGGCGCAGGCGACGCAGAGAGAGGAAGCAGAAGCGGGGCTGCAGGTCCGGTGTCTTGCAACGGCTGCGACGGCAGCCCCATAGGCAACCACTGCCGAGTCTGTACCTCACCAACGCCAGATCCGTGGTCCACAAAATCGACGACCTGGGATTACAAATCCTGGGAAACCGCTATGTGCGAGACAGCAGTGTGATCGTCGTCACGGAATCCTGGCTGCACGCAGACGTCCCCGATGCTAGCATCCAGCTGGCCGGGCGCTCGCTACATCGCGCGGATCGGACAAGGGACACCGGTAAGAGACGGGGCGGGGTGGCTCTGTGTTTACGTGCATGAGAACTGGTGCGGCGATAGCACGATCGTCGAGAAGCACTCTTCCCCCGACATCGAGTTCATGTCCGTTAAATGCCGGCCTTATTTTCTCCCGAGGGAGCTAACGGTCGTGATTGTCACAGCTGTTTACATCCCTCCCGACGCTAGCACTAGCACGGCGCTCTCGCTACTCGCGTGCGTCATCAATAAACATCAGCGGGCCCACCCTGATGGCGTTCACGTAGTAGCGGGAGACTTTAATAAGGCCAATTTAAAGACTGTACTCCCAGAGTTTCACCAGCATGTCAAGTGCCCAACGAGGGGAGACAACACTCTCGACCATGTGTACTCGAACATCAAGCACGCATACAGGGCCCTCCCACTCGCCCCCCTCGGCCAGTCAGACCACCTGTCCTTGCAGCTCGCACCTGCATACATCCCTCTCAGGCGCAGATTCAGGCCCACCACAAAGACTGTGAAAACCTGGCGTGACGGCGCCATGAGTGAATTACAGGACTGCTTTCAAGACACAAACTGGGGCCTCTTTGATCATCAGGACCTTGATGTCTACACACATTGTGTAGTGGACTACATCAAGTTCTGCATGGAAACTGTGTCCCTACACAGGACTATACGGACCTTCCCAAATGCGAAGCCCTGGATGTCCAGCAGGGTTCGCTCTCTCCTCAAGGCCCGTGACGCTGCCTTCAGGTCAGGCGACAAAGCCCAGTACAGGGTGGCTCGTGCTGACCTGAGCAAAGGCATCAAGCTAGCCAAGGCAACCTACAAGGGGAGGCTGGAGGCCCACCTTGCCAGTAACAGACCACGGGAGGTGTGGCAGGGTCTACGGAGCATCACCAACTTCCGTGGCAGCAGCACGACCTCTGCAGACCCGAGTGCATCGCTGGCAGAGGAGCTTAACTGCTTCTTTGCTCGCTTTGACTCGCCCCAACCGTCACACCCCCGCACTTCATGCTCCAACTCCCCCCCACTCACCGTAGAGGAACACGATGTGAGGCGCGCGCTCCTGGCTGTTAACCCCAGGAAAGCTACTGGACCCGACGGAATACCAGGCAAGGTCCTCAAAACATGTGCCCACCAACTGTCACATGTATTCTGCAGGATCTTCAACCGCTCCCTGGCTCAAGCAGTCATCCCCTCCTGCTTGAAAACTTCCATCATTATTCCTGTCCCCAAAAAGTCACCAGCCGTCCACCTGAATGACTACCGTCCTGTTGCTCTCACACCAGTCATCATGAAGTGCTTCGAGAGGCTGGTTCTCCAGCACATCAGGGACTGCCTTCCTCCCACTCTGGACCCCTACCAGTTTGCATACTGGGCTAACAGATCCACTGAGGACGCCATCAACACTGCTCTGCATGTTGTGCTGGGCCACCTGGAACAACAGCAGAGCTATGCAAGGATGCTCTTTGTGGACTACAGCTTGGCATTCAACACAATCATCCCAGACATCCACGTCGCCAAACTTGACATTCTCGGCCTCCCTGCCCTCACACGCATCTGGATTAAGGACTTTCTGACCAACAGACCCCAGACTGTGTTGCTCGGCCCCTACACGTCCTCCACCTGCATGCTGAGCACCGGTTCCCCTCAAGGATGCGTGCTGAGCCCTCTCCTATACGCCCTCTACACCTACGACTACAGCCCGGCCCATGGCAACAACACCATCGTCAAGTTTGCTGACGACGCGACAGTGGTCGGTCTGATCTCGGAAGGTGACCAGACAGCCTACAGAGAGGAGGTAAAGAGACTGACAGCTTGGTGCAAGGACAACAGACTGCACCTTAACACTGCAAAAACAAAGGAGATTGTCGTCGACTTCAGGAGGAACAAGACGGTGCCGCCCCCCCTCTGCATCGAAGGCGTGTGTGTGGAGAGGGTCCACACGTTCAAGTTCCTGGGAGTACAGATCTCCGACGACCTTTCTTGGACTCACAACACCACAGCAGTGGTAAAGAAGGTCCACCAGCGTCTGCACTTCCTGAGAGTCCTCAGGAAATTCAACCTGGACAGGAAGCTGCTGCTAGCCTTCTACCACTCGTCCATTGAGAGCCTGTTGACGTACTGTGTCTCCACCTGGTACAGCGGCTGCACTGAGGCCGACAGAGTGAGGCTCCAGAGGACAGTCAAAACAGCGCAAAGGATTATTGGCTGCCCTCTCCCCTCACTGTCGGACATCTACACCGCCCGGTGCCTCAGAAGGGATCTCAACATCGTCAAAGACAATACCCACCCAAACTCACACCTGTTCGACCTGTTGCCCTCTGGCAGGCGCTACAGATGCATCAAATCGAGGACCAATAGACTGAGAAACAGTTGCTTTCCGAGAGCCATCTCCATTCTGAACTCTCACACACACACGAGAACACCCTTACCTTGCAGAACAGCATCGTGATGTGTTTTTATATACCCTATTCTGTACTAAATTCCATTGCACTCTCTTATTTATTAATCTAATTTATATATTTGTCTGTCTTATTGTTGTATTGCACTGGAGAGGGGAGCCTTCTAATCTCGTTGCACACTTGAGTACAATGACAATAAAGGGATTTCTAATTCTAATTCTAATTCTACTACGCATAGGAATGACTGATTGTAGTCATGGTCTTTACTGATTTATGATATTATTTTCACATGCTAAAGTTATATTACTTAGTTTATAAATGTGTGAACATAGTATTTTCATGACCTACACTCACATTCACATCATACATATTCAGTCTGCACATTACAAACTGATGACAAGCCAGACAGCACTTCATGGACAAATATGACAAAGCACATTCTCCACATAGGACATAGAGATGCAAACATACCAAATTGGGCACTGGATTTAGTTTTAAAATCGCTGCATTGGCTCCCCGTGTGTTTCAGGATTGATTTTAAGGTTCTTCAATTAGTTTTTAAATGCCTTAACGGTCTTGGGCCATCCTCGCGGACCCTGAGGTCCTCTGGCACCGGCCTGTTAATTATTCCTCGGGTGAGGACTGGAACACATGGCGAGGCTGCATTCAGCCATTCTGGTCCTCGTCTATGGAATAGCCTGCCGGAGGACATCAGGTCCGCAGAGACTGTTGATATTTTTAAAAGGAGGCTCAAGACCAGACCTGGGCATTGCACGGCCCGCGGGCCACATCCGGCCCGCCGGGTGGCACTGACTGGCCCGTATGACAGACCTGGGCATTGTATGGCCCGGGCCACATACCTTTGGTTGACTCTGACCGCGAGTGTAAGGTTAATTGGAAATTTCAAAATAAACATACTTTTTAATTTCACCTCATTCATGGGCGAAAGCTGCACTGCTTTTATTCTGAAATTGTTTTTTTTTTTTATTCCCGCACAATGTGCGTCGCACATAATGACGTAATGCGTTTATCAAGACATGCGCGCGATTGAATCACAACAAGACAACGTTCGTCCTCAAAAATGTCCGCTCAGGCTACAAAAAGAAAGGTAGATGCCGAATGTAGAATTTTCAACAAAAATTGGACAGCGAAGTATTTATTTACTGAAGTTAGAGGTAAAGCTGTGTGTTTAGTTTGCGGGGAGCAGATCGCCGTGTTGAAGGACTACAATTTGAGTCGGCATTACCAGACGAAACATGCAGAGAAATATAAAAACGGCACCAGATAACAATGAACTGGGACACTTTTTCTCAAAATCACAGTTCAGTGACAGTCAATATGTTGTATCTTGCTTAATGTTTGGTGCAAAAAGACAATATTGTGATGTCTTTAAAATGCTCAGAACCTTTACACAACTATCCAACAGTATATGGAACTCAAAATGTGTTTTGAAGTGAATGTGACAGAATATGTTTACTAATATGAGTCACAAATAGTAAAAAATGTTAATATTATGTCTACCATTGTGTTGAGAAATTTGAATG
The DNA here is from genome assembly GCF_059441095.1 of Idiotropiscis lumnitzeri. NCBI lineage: Eukaryota > Metazoa > Chordata > Actinopteri > Syngnathiformes > Syngnathidae > Idiotropiscis > Idiotropiscis lumnitzeri. The sequence goes on along the minus strand of NW_028283581.1, from coordinate 140,657 downwards.
AATACATTTTTGTAAGGCAACCTCATTTTTTCAGTTTATTTGGTATTTAGTTTCATTGCTTAACTTTAATGCCAGCTTGTCAAAACAGTGCTATTTACTGCTTTTTAAAAAAGAAATACAATTAATATTATGCAGAATTGAGTTCAGCCTTTTGGCCCGGCCCTCCACAATATTTAATGTTTCTTATGTGGCCCCATGGAAAAAATAATTGCCCACCCCTGCTCAAGACTCACCTTTTTTGTTTGGCTTTTAAATAATTTATCTTAGTCTTTTAATTCAGGATTGTCATTTTATATATTATCATTGTCTTTAATTTTTTTTAGCTTCTTTGTCTTTTAGTATCATCATTTTTCTTATATATTTTAGCTGCGTCGTTTTATATTATTGTCTTTTAATTTTTAGCTTCTTCTCTGTCTTTTAGTATCATAATTTTTCTTATATATTTTAGCTTCGTCTTTTTATATTATTGTCCTTTAATTTTTAGCTTCTTTTTTGTTTAGCATTATCATTTTCTTTTATATATTTTAGCTCCAGTGTTTCCTCAAGGGGGGCCTCCGCGCTGGGAGGTGTGGCTGGCCTTCTCACAGGGGGCTTCATCCCGGAGGCTCCTTAGGCCCGGCGGACCGGGGCCCTCTGCACTATGTGTAGGGTCTACCCCGGTCAGTCTGGGCTAGGGGTCTGTGTGTTGGCGCAGCTCCCTGTGGGCGTGAGCCGTCATCCCTCTCAGCGCGGATGACCTACCCTGGGTACATTTTCTCATATGGTTTCTCTGTGCCTTACCCTGTCTTTCTACTAAGATGGTTTATTAAGTTGTGTGAATGCGAGTGTTCTGTGTGTGTGCGAGTTCAGGCGTGTATGTGGATGTGTCTTGTGTTTATGTTGAGTGGGTGGAATGGGTTTTAGTTTTTCGTTGTAATTTGGATGTTTTTATTGTACAGCACTTTGAGCCGCATTTTATGTATGAAAAGTGCTCTTATAAATAAAATTTGATTGATTGATTGGAGGGTTCAAGGGGACGCCATTGCAAAAACACATTCTGAAAGACATAATTTGATTTTGGAGCACACATACATGCACACTGACAAGATTACAGGGGAATACCAGCAGAAGAGACGGAGAGACTGCCCGCCGGAGAAGGCCAGCCGTGGAATACCAGTCTTGGGGACCAGCTGGGAATCAACCATCCAGACAATGATTAATCTGGAGAGGACCTTCCCTTGGACGTAGACCCGTGCCGGGGGAAGAATGTGAGGCTGGGCTGAGATAACGCACGACTCTTTTCGACTGTGCTTGCCCAAGTACATTTTCTCATGAGATTAAGAAAAAGCCGCTCAGTACTATTTCCTGAACCTCCGCCCTATTTCCTACCTACCATTCATTTCAAAAGTCCTAGATAATGTAGTCGCCACTCAACTCCACTCTCATCTCACCTGCAATAACCCTTTCAGTCCGGTTTCCGTGCACTTCACAGCACTGAATCAACTCTACTCAAGGTCACCTCTGCTCTCCTCATTGCAGCTGACTCAGATTCATTCTCCATTGTCATCCTTCTTAACCTGACTGCGGCCTTTGACACCATCTCACACACCATCCTTCTCAAAAGACTTTCTTCCATCGGCATCACCCACACCGCCCTCAACTGGTTCCATTCATACTTCAAAGACCGCACTCAGTTCATCCAGCTTAAATATTTCTCATCAAAGTCCCTCCCAGTCACCTCAGGTTTGCCCCAAGGCTCGGTCCTGGCCCCCCTATTATTTATCATATACCTCCTTCCCCTTGGCAGAATTTTCCGAAAATTCAATATCGCTTTCCATTGCTTCGCGGATGACACCCAGCTCTAGTTCTCCTGCAAACCCAGCATATCACTCCCTCCCACCTCCGTCACCTCCTGTCTATCTGAAATCAATGACTGGTTTTCTAATAATTTCATGAGGCTTAACAGCGACAAAACAGAAGTTATTCTTTTCAGTACAAAATCAATACAATCCAAAGTTGGCAGTTTTCCCATTCCTGTTGGCCCCTCCATTGTTTTCCCATCCCCTCAGGTCAAGAGTCTGGGTGTCATCCTTGACAGCACTCTATCTTTCCATAAGCATAATAACACAACCCGGTCAGCCTACTTCCATCTGCACAATATCAGTCAACACCGCCCCTCCCTTTTTCCCTCATCCACTTCTATTCTGGTCCAAGTCGAGTCAAGTCAATTTTATGTGTATAGCCCTTAATCACAGACAGTCTCAAAGGGCTTTACATAACCACAATCAACATCCACTGATCTTAACCCCCAGGAGGGCAAGGAAAAACTCAAAACCCCATTGGGGGAAAAGTGAGAAAACTTGAGAAGGGACCACAGATGGGGGGGAAACCCCCTTCCAGGATGACCAGGCTGCTTTGGATGCCAAGTGGGCAACATTTGACACATACAATGATGCTATACAATGTTAGATGAGATAATGTGAGAGTCAATTAAATGAAGTGCTGCAGGAAGATGACTTTAGTGGAGTGGGTCCTCATCCAGGACCGTAATCGCCATGGCAGCATATCCGAGGTTGAGCCTTTGATCTTGAAATAGTCAGTTTGGGGTAAATTCAGAACAGCCACTTCCAAGTGAATCACCATCTCCTAATTCCCAAGCTGTGGAATTGGGAACAGAAAAAAAAGAACAGAAATAGTAAACAGGCCAACAAGTAGTTCAACGAAGTGCTGAAATATAGGGAAATCAGAAGAGGTGCTGCATGAAGACGACTTCGGCAGAGCAGGTCCCTCCCCGGTTGGTCAGTGCCGTAATCTTCATAGCAGGTCACCATCACCTAATTCCCAAGCAGGGGAAGAGGGGGCAGAAAAGAGGAGAAGCGGCAGTAAACAGGCCAACAAATAATTAAATTAGATGCTAAAGTATATAAATAAATGTCGCGCTGCAGGAAGACGACATCACTGGAACAGGTGCATGCCCAGTTTGTCAATGCCTTAAACTTCCTAGTGGGTCACCGTCACCTAATCCCCCAGCCGGGGAAAAGGGGGCAGAAAAGAGAAGATAAGAGAAAAAGCGGCAGTAAACAGGCCAACAAATAGTTCAACTAAATGCACAAGAGTATAAATGCGTCTTTAATAGTGTTTTGAACATTTCTACTGAGGTGGCGCCTCTAATACCTGAGGGTAGTACATTCCAAAGCATTGGTGCCCGAATAGAGAACGCTCTAGAACCTGTGGACTTCTTTTTGGCTCGCGGGATCACTAAAAGACCAGCATTTTGTGAGCGAAGGTTTCGGGACGGAACATATGGTACCACGAGGTCAACGAGATAGGAAGGTGCTAAGCCATGCAATATTTTATAGGCAAGTAGCAGAACTTTAAAATCACATCTCAAGTGGACCGGAAGCCAATTCAAATTGGCAAGTATCGGGGTAATATGATCAAACTTTCTCGTTCTAGTCAAGAGTCTAGCTGCTGCATTTTGAACTAACTTTTAATACTAGACATGGGGAGACCCGAGAGCAAAACGTTACAATAGTCGAGGCGAGACGTAACAAACGCATGGATTAAGATTTTTGCATCACAAGTTGATAGAATTGGGCGAATTTTAGCAATGTTACGCAGATGAACAAATGCAGTTCTAGTAATATTTTTAATGTGCATTTGAAACGACATAGTTGTGTCAAATATAAGACCGAGATTTTTTGTTGAATCCTTTTGGGCAATTTATCGATACTCATAGTGGTGTCTTTGAAAAAGGTACAGATGACGCGCTGGTCCAATGATCAGCATCTCGGTTTTATCTGAGTTAAGACGCAAAATATTGAAAGACATTCATAGTTTAATTTCGGCAAGGCATGCCTCTAATTTATAGCAATCACACGGATTCGTTATATCCAACGGCATGTATAATTGCGTATCATCAGCATAACAATGAAAACTAATGTGATATTTCCGTATAATATCACCAAGCGGTAGCATCTAGTACCAATCCCTGCGGAACTCCGCGTGTGATCTTACAAAGATCAGAAGACGCATTGCCATGAATTACACGGTGCGTCGTCTCCGACAGATACGAATTAATCCAAGAAAGCGCTGAACCTGAAATGCCAACACAAGTTTCAAGGCGTTTTAATAATATGTTATGATCAAGTGTCAAAAGCGGCGCCAAGATCGAGTAAGAGTAATACAGTGAACCCTCGGTTATCGCGGTTAATGGGGACCTCGTAGCGGTCGCTGCTCGGGCCCTAATAATAATTTCTACAAAAACAATAGGGACCTCGCCGCCGTCGCAGCTCGGGCCCTAATAACAATTTCTAGAAAAACAATAGGGACATCGCAGCGGCCACTGCTCGGGCCCTAATAATAATAATAAAAATAATAATGATTTCGACAAAAACAATGGGGACCTCGTAGCGGTCGCTGCTCGGGCCCCAATAATAATTTCTACACAAAGTCCATTGTGGTGACCCGCCCCCTTTTAAGTAAATTCAAAGTGGCCGACTTCCTGTAAAACCTAGCTCATTGCTCCAAGAGACTTTTTTGTAGGTCTTGGTCTTATACATACAGTGAACCCTCGCTACTTCGCGGTTCACCTTTCGTGGGTTCAGTGCTTCGCGGGTCTAAAAAATATTCGGGGGCATTGTAGTTTCGCCGAGCGGCACGACAGGGCGCTGGAGCGGTTAGACGGCCGGCGTGCGCCGAAGAAGAGCGTGGGCGAAGAGGAGAGTGGACGAAGAAGAGCACGTTCCCCCGGACACGATCGGTGGCGACGTTTCACGCGGTTCGGACCGTACCAGAGCTCCGGCCGGCGTGCGTGGCAGTTAAGCCGTAGAGGAGCACCTTCCTGTTAAGGATGTTTCTATCAAAACAAGCCTGAACAAATGAATCAACCAGCCAAGATTGTCTGTCATTTACGCGCGGGGCAGCCCTCGAACTCCGAGGCGAAGCCAGCGTGTTCGACTGCACACATGGTTTTTATTTGCATCAGCATAAGCAATTTGAATATGCAATACATACAGAATGGAAAACTTGACATTTGACTCCATCCCACTTGCCCACCCTCTTCCTGCCTATTCTAACGGTTTCAGCTTACAAGACACCTTTTGTTCATACTTCTGCTTATTCTAACAGCAAAAGTTCACTCTGAACTTCATTTGACCTGTGTAGTGTATTTTCACAAGGCTTAACGTGTTGAACTTATTTTATGGCCATGACGATATTGTTGCTTTAGAAATACCAAGCCTTGTGTTGGACCTCCCTAAATGCAGAAGTTACAGCCTTAAGAGGCCTCGGGCCCCAACATTATCTACGAAGGGTTAAAGAGGTCATCAACACCCCAAGGGAGGTGTTTACAGAAAAGGGTTCTGGCGTTGGGGAGTCACATTCGCGAGGAGGCCGTACCTGGCACCCGTAGCTGTCGAAAGTTTAATTAGAGGCCAGAAAGATACGAATGCATGTGCAACAAAGGGGGCCTGTAAGATTAGTTATAGTTTGAAACTTGCTAAGATGACAAACTAAACAACAAAACTAACAGATGAACATACAAACTTAAATTTCTTTAACATATCCCTCCTGTTTATCAAGTTTCAAATCTCATCATCAAAGGCTGTCGCTTGAGGGGGGAGAAAAACTACCCAAAAACTCAAAAATTCTTGGAGAAAAGGGTAGAAACCCATGCCCCGAACGAGAAGCCCAAAAAAATAATAACAATTAAAAGATAATAAAGCAAAGCTAATGCAGTTTTTGGTCCAATACATGTATGTACAAAATAAACCCGGAACATCAAACATTCACAACTGCAACTCTTTTCTGTGATGCAAGTTACATGAATCAGTGACCTTGAGCGTTTTTTCAGAGGCTGCAGGTTTTATTTGATGTGCGTGTAGTCAGCAGTCTGCGCCTGTGCAACTCGTCTGCGTTTGACGTTGTCCTGGTCTCGAGGTTGTGCGCTGACCAGGCACAGCCCTGCAAGGAAGTAGATGATGCATCTGGTCGACAGGGCAGTGCCCAGTTGCTGTTCGGCGGCTTGCTCCATCCTTCCGAGAGGGGTGTGTTTGCCACGGAAAACCCTCTTTCCAACTGTGGTCTTTTGTTGGTACATTGGAGTGTACGTGGTGGAGATCCTCTCCAAGGGACTTGCGTCGCTCAGCCTTCAGCAGGGACCGGAGAAGCTTGCACTGCGACTGATGGTTCCAGCCGCCACGCCCCTCGACCTTTGCTGCCGTCGGGGTCACTGCAATCACCTGATGAGGGCCGTCCCAGCGTTCACTGTCCCAACGAGGTCGTTTCAGCACCTTGAGGAAGAGTTGGTCTCCCACATGGACGTGGTTTATCTGTGGATCAAAACACACTGGCCAGTAATTGTGGTCAAACATGTCTTTCATGTGGACTGGGACAGATGTGCCAGTCGCTGGTGGTTCTGATGAACCTGAGAGTCTATGTGTGAGGCCATATAGGATAAAAAGGGGATAGTGTCCTTCCTTCGGCTGGCACTATCCTCATTGCTGTGATTGAAACACAGTCTGGCCATTGTCTCTTTTTTTTTTCTTTGTCTTGATAAGTCAGTTCCATTCGTGCGTTCCACAAGTCCTGCAGACTGTATGCAAAATGACGCTTTGAGTCAATTTTGCAACAACTGTCCCACTTGTTACAAACATTATTCACAAAATGCATCATTTTCACTTTAAATCACTCTTGAAATTCCAAATGTCAGGATAATTCGATTACACAACACTTTTTCCAACTGTTTTAACATCATCATGTGTTGTTGGAAACAACGTAATCCATTTTGAAAACACATTAATTATAACCAAACAATATTGCAACCCAAACAACTAACACTTTGTCTAAAAAAAAGTTTTTTGTTGAAAAGTCTATATGTGGGAACAATTTCATATCATACTTCCCCCTGTTGACACACATGTGTCACTCATGTTACTCCTCTACTCCTCAGCAATGTTTGCACCTTTTTTCTCCCAATGTGTGCATTCAATTAGTGGTGTATTTTTCCCTGGCGTGAGATCAAATTGTCAAGTTGATTTGCTGCGTGTGTGTGTGTGTGTGTGTGTGTGCATTACCCCTTGCTGCATTGTCTGCGAGGCAGTATTCAATTGTAATCGTTTCATTTTCTGTTCAGAAAATTTTGCATTTACAAATACTTATTTAGACGTGCTTTATGCACAACTTTTCTTTCATCTTTTGTGATTTTTTAAAACGCCGTTTGCCCAATGTCGACAGAACACATAAACATATATCTTGGCAGTCAGTCCAAATTGTAAAATGTTTTTTAGAAAACATCTTACAATTCTGGATCAGCACAGAAGTTTCTGCTGCTTGTCCTGCACATACAGATTTTAATATCCCTTGAAACAAAATGCTTTGTTAAAAAAAAAATTCCCACCCCTTTGCGGCCGTCAAAAAACTGTCTCTCCAGTCGGGAGAAAGGTGTCCAAGAGGTCAGGTCGCTGTTTGGTGGTAATTTGGACTCGGCTTCCACAGTCGTGTGGTGTGCCTTCTACTGGTGCGGGAAAAAGTGACGCTGGGCTGAGCGCACCTTATCAGTGTAATGTGACAATTAGGTCGCCGTGCAATGTGAATGTGGTGGGTGAAGGCTGCTTGATCCAATTGTTGTGACTAATATGCAAGTGATTTCATGAGCCCTGCGCGTCTGCAGCCACACAAGGTCATGAAACCATTTTTTGCAGTCACTGTTTGCTCAAATGGCTCATAGTAATTTGGTAGTGCTAATACATCTTAATCAATGAGTTCACACTTGACAAGTTCAAAAGCTTGTCAACCTCAAGTGTTCAAACATTTTTTTTTTCCTCAAATGTCATTGGCTTGTCATAAATGATGTCCAGCAATAGTCGTGTGATTTCTAAGTACTTTGCAATCCATGCCTGGCAATAATTGCGTACACCTATAAGGGACATCATTTACTTCTTTGTTATTGGTTTTAGGGCTCGGGCAACGCCTTCTTTTTGCTTGTCACCAAAAATGCGCCCCTTTTCAGTCAAAATGCGGCCTAAATATGTGACTTCCTTTTTTAACAGCTGCATCTCATCGGTTCAGTTTGATGACGCATTAAGTAATTCTCGAGGTCAAACATATGTTTAATATCTTCCTCAATGTCCTCACTGTTGTCACTGTCAGAGGGGGAATCCAGAGGTTTGGACATCAACTCGCAGTCCGAAGCCCCACTGGGGTCCCGGCCTAGTCATTCATTTTCCCAATCGTACACTTCCTTAAAACAAGTTCTCAAACCCTTCATTCATTATGTAAATTACTCGTCTTCTCCTTGGCCGCCCTCGTGTGCAAGCCTATCCTAGACGCTCACAGCAGAAAAAGAAGGGAGGGGGGGGGCCTCACTGTTCATACGCCAATCACGCGGTCCCCAGGCAACCAAGCTGCCAGGGGTTACGCCCCCTACCAAAGGCTCCAGTTTACTGGCCACTCCTCCCTGCCAATTTACGAGCAGGCAATCTCAAGCCAATGGCAACAGCTCCTTCCCCCTAAACTTTCCGCTCGTTCCAATTCACTTACGCTTTCCTTCTGGCATCTGCCCAACCTACTTTACCTCTCAGTCATCTCCAACCCCCTCTTAACTTTCCGCTCATCCTATTTCACTTACGCTTTTCCTTCTCAACCTACCTTGCCTCTCAGTTAGAGAACCAAATTCTGCCCCCGCACCTCAGGTTTGACACCACTTAAAATTCAAAATCAGGAAACACCTATGCTTTTGCAAAGATTCCTCATGTTCACTTTCAAAACCTTCATTCCATCTTTCATAACACCTACTTCTCTCTTTCAATTCATGCAACCAACTCAGTGTCTTACATCCCTCAACCACATAGGTTCTAATTCTGTTACTCTATACAGTTTTCCACTTGCAAATCTGCCTATGACACCTTTCTCACTTGCCCTATCATTTGGACTTCATCAATCCTTTCTATGGAACATTAATTGTTCCTTTCCCTTTTCTACACATTCTTTTTCTTTCTTTACACATTCCTTTTCTTTTCTTATTAACTTCCAATCTCTACACTGCAAAGTTTCCCTGGACTTTACTATACTACCCAATACCCCAATTTTAGAAAATTGGACCAGTTTGTCAACACCTAGGGTGTTCTAAAAACTGGTTTCTCATCAGTAGGACAGCAACTCAATTTTCCTGTTGTGGCAATTCTCACTTCAACTTTTTCAGGTGGAGATTTCTTGTCTATTACATCCACAACAGTCTGCTGTTTATAATCCTACTGTATTACATGGGATAAAATACCAAGTGGTATTAGTAATCCCCAATCGCACACACTCCAGCTCACTGACTCAACCCCCACCCTTTCTCTTCTTTGTTCTCACACACACACATAGTCAGACTCAGACATATACACGGGCCCACAAAACAACACACACAGTTCTCAACATTGAACAGCTACAAACGAGAAGCTAATCAATATTTTTCAATTTCAACTAACCTACATTTTTCCTTTATTTCAAATTCGGAAAGTTGACAGTTAACTTCCTTCATCAATTCTGCCGCCATTTCTGACAGTCTTAATTGTTATGGTGTCTAGTTATGGTTCCTCAGTGTTGAGAAAAATTCAAATTGCCTGACTTTGGGTTGAATACCAAGCTTCTACTCCCAATTTGGAGCGGGTATTCCTGGGTGTTTTTACTCACAACCCTCGGTCAGTTTTAGATTTCTCAAACGTTGGACATTCATACAATACACATACACACTCACAGATTGATCAGTTCTGTGTCTGTGAAAATAGATAAACTATTTTCGTCTTCTATAAATAACAAACGTTGTACTATCACTTCCAAATATAGTAATAATTACATCTGTACTCTACCAGAAATAAGGACCCCTAAATCTGTCTTCCAGAAAAAACAACAGTTAATTCTGTACTATCCGAGCAGATATAATCAACTACACTTGTACTCTCTACCAGACAAGGAATGCCTTAATCTGCCTTCCAGAATAAACAACAGTTAATTCTGTACTGTCCGAGTCTTCCAACAAGTCTTCCAAAATAGCAAAGTTAAATCTGTATTTCTTCCAGAAAATAGCTAAGCTAAGATGTACTATCTCTTCGGGTAAAGGAACTCCCTGAAACCCTACTATCCTTCAAAAACCCCAAAAAGTTTTTTACTATCTGTTGTATACAACCACTGACCTGTGACAATCTCTCCGCTGGTCGAGACACTCGCGGTTCATGGATGAAGTCTGTGTTCTCTCCGGTGGAGGATGGCCGAGGACCGGCCTCCTGGAAGAGAGGACTTTTCACGATGGCGCCGTTTTCAGTCGTCGTCAATCGTCCACCGCAGATCACACGTTTTCATCCGGCATTCGAAGGACCAAGTAATGTTAAGGATGTTTCTATCAAAACAAGCCTGAACAAATGAATCAACCAGCCAAGATTGTCTGTCATTTCCGCGCTGGGCAGCCCTCGAACTCCGAGGCGAAGCCAGCGTGTTCGACTGCACACATGGTTTTTATTTGCATCAGCATAAGCAATTTGAATATGCAATACATACAGAATGGAAAACTTGACATTTGACTCCATCCCACTTGCCCACCCTCTTCCTGCCTATTCTAACGGTTTCAGCTTACAAGACACCTTTTGTTCATACTTCTGCTTATTCTAACAGCAAAAGGGAGCATGTTCACTCTGAACTTCATTTGACCTGTGTAGTGTATTTTCACAAGGCTTAACATGTTGAACTTATTTTATGGCCATGACGATATTGTTGCTTTAGAAATACCAAGCCTTGTGTTGGACCTCCCTAAATGCATAAGTTACAGCCTTAAGAGGCCTCGGGCCCCAACATTATCTACGAAGGGTTAAAGGGGTCATCAACACCCCAAGGGAGGTGTTTACAGAAAAGGGTTCTGGCGTTGGGGAGTCACATTCGCGATGAGGCCGTACCTGGCACCCGTAGCTGTCGAAAGTTTAATTAGAGGCCAGAAAGATACGAATGCATGTGCAACAAAGGGGGCCTGTAAGATTAGTTATAGTTTGAAACTTGCTAAGATGACAAACTAAACAACAAAACTAACAGATGAACATACAAACTTAAATTTCTTTAACACTTCCCCGGGCACGGGCGGTGCCAAGCGACCCCTAAGTTTAACCAAATGGAAGCTCCGGAGGAGGAGGGCATGCTCGCGTCACAGTAAGCCGAAGAGGAGCACCTTCCCCGGGCACGGGCGGTTCCAAGCGGCCCCTAAGTTTAACCGAATGGAAGCTCCGGAGGAGGAGGGCATGCTCGCGTCACAGTAAGCCGAAGAGGAGCACCTTCCCCGGGCACGGGCGGTTCCAAGCGGCCCCTACGTTTAACTGAATGGAAGCTCCGGAGGAGGAGGGCATGCTCGCGTCACAGTAAGCCGAAGAGGAGCACCTTCCCCGGGCACGGGCGGTGCCAAGCGGCCCCTAAGTTTAACCGAATGGAAGTTCCGAGGAGGAGGTCGGGCGTGTGTCACAGTTAAGCCGAATTGGAGCACCTCTTCCGCCCGGGCACGAGCGGAGCGCGAGGCTGTCCGTTATGAAAGAATAAATAAATAAAGAATGCCACCTTTTTTTCACAGGGCACACCGGACGGCGTACCATCAGGTTAAAGTCGGAGTAATTAAATAAATACAAAAAGAATGGCTGGGGAATAAAAAAATAATACGTTTTAATAATAATTTGGTTTTTTTGTTATAACATGAATTTCACTCTCTCTCTCTCTCTCTCTCCCCGTATATATATATATATATATATATAAAAATATAAATATTTATATATTTATTATATATATTGTATATTTTTTTAAGCATTTTTGAAGGTGCGCCGCTACTTCGCGGATTTTCAGTTTTTGCGGGTGGTCTCGGTCCCCATTAACCGCGATAACCGAGGGTTCACTGTACTCCATAAAATTTACAAAAAGCGAGGTGAAACACTCAACCAGGGCTGCTTTTTTGAACATTTCTCGAGGGCCATGGCGAGCCATTTCAAAAAAGCTGCACAACTAACGTATAAAATATTGATAAATTTGCTCTGCCTGATGTGTGTGTCAAGTTTCACGAGTTGTCGTTCATATTTAGAACCTCATAATCAGCGTTGTTTTATTGCCGAACCGTGCAATGCCACTCCCACAACTTTTCACGAAAAAGGATGAATTTCGTATTGTGACATCCTCATGGCCGAAACAGTCCTCCGAGCATATATGAGGGCGACCTTGTTGAGTTGCACGGAGAAAAACATCCAAGAAAATAACTTGTATTAGCTTTTACCAGTTGGTGGCGCTACTACTACGATGAAAAATAAGTTGGTAGATGTCTTCAGGGCTGAAGTATCCTCAAATGTGTACAACTTCGAGAAGATAGGATCATCTGAGTCATGTTGCCGGAGCTTTTGTTGCCACAAAGTACAATCGGACTTTTCAGCACCGTAATAGCCACGCCTTTTGCCAAAACGTCACAAATTCGGCAGAGAGTAAGATCATTGTCTTGAGTCTTTTCTGACTAATTTTCAGTCGGATTCGTCAAAAGGGCACCGTGCAGTACGTGAAAATTAAAATAAAAACAAATTTTTGATTCCACTTGGCGGCGCTGTGTGTATAACAAAATAATAACATTAAGATGTCTTCAGGTCGGGACATTTTATTTACAGGTGAAGGTTTGGATTTTTAGGAGCATGTGCAGGGGAGTTATTAAGCATTCATTTATTTGTATTAGGTTCATTTTGTCTTCTTATTATTGATATTTGACTGATTCATTAAAAGCAGACAATTATGTTTTAGGTAAATTTTTTACCTGACATGTTTCGGCGAGTCTTTCGCCTTCTTCAGAGTGTCGCATGATGGTGTCTTGAGACCCGTCTTTATCAGCTGATGTTCCATGAGGGTGTGACTTACCTGTCAAAAAAATTAAAAATCAGAGCAGTAAAAGAATAAGCACAACATGAACATTACAAATCAGCAATCACTGACCACTGCAAAAGGGAAAACCACATCATGGACCGGGAGAAGGGCAGGGTTATCCGCACCGAAGAGAACAAACAACAGCGCTGGATCAGAGAGGCCATTGAGATCTGCAAGCGAGGCATAAAAACCATGAACAGAGACAAGGGAGCCTTTATCCTCTCGACCACCTGGAGCAGCATCTTGGCGGAGTGAACGGACAGCGGGGGGTGTGACTTGCCTTCATTCTTGTGACAGGTAAGTCACGCCCTCATTGAACATCAGCTGATAAAGACGGGTCACAATACACCATCATGTGACACTCTGAAGAAGGCGAAAGACTTTTGTATTGTGACATCCTCAAGGCCTAAACACTCATCCGAGCAAATATAAGGTAGATTTTGTGAACCTGCCCGGAGAAAAACATCAACGAAAATAATTTGTATTTGTTTTAACCAGTTGGTGGCGCTACCACTGCGATCAAAAATAAGTTGGCAGCCGTCTTCAGGGCCTGAATATCCTCAAATGTGAAAAATTTCGAGAAGATGGATCATCTGAATCATTTTGCAGGAACTTTTGTTGCCACGGAGAATAATCAGACTCTGCGGCACCGCAATAGCCACGCCCTTCGAAGGAAAGTCACAAAAATAGGGATAGCGTAAGATCAATGTCTTGAGTCTTTTCTAGCCAATTTTCAATCGGATTCGTTAAAAGGGCACCGTGCAGTACGTCAAAATGTAAAAAATGATATTGATTGGCGCAAGGTGTATAACAGAATATAAACATATAGATGTCTTCAGGTACCGACTCTTTATGTACATGTGAAGTTTTGGATTTTTAGCAGCATGTGCATGAGAGTTATTAAGCATTTTGTCCATTGCGGCGAAGGAAATCTTAAGTGAAAACTTTGAAGCCCCGCCCCCGTCATATAGTATTTCTGAAACAAAAGATTTTAGCCCCAGTGTTTGTCCCAGGTCTTAAGATGCTACAGACAGAATTTTAAGGCAATCAGATGAAGCCTTTAGGATCAGGGTGCAAAAGAATGACCCCTGTAAACATGCAAAAAAGGGCAAAAGTCGGACTTTCAAAAATTCATAACTCACTTCCTGTTCATATTAGACGTTAAAATATCAAATTTTTCGCCATGCCCGATGAGACTGCCAAGTTTGGTGAGTTTTTGTGCATGTTTCGGGGGTCAAAAATGCGATCGAACAATCGGAAAAATAATAATAATAATAATTTCAACAAAAACAATAGCGACTTCGCAGCGGTCGCTGCTCAGGCCCTAATAATAATAATAATAATAATAATAAAAGTAATAATATTTTCTACAAAAACATTAGGGACTTCGCAGCCGTCGCAGCTCGGGCCCTAATAACAATTTCTAGAAAAACGATAGGGACCTCGCAGCGGTCACTGCTCGGGCCCTAATAATAATAATAATAATAATTTCCACAAAAACAATGGGGACCTCGTAGCGGTTGCTGCTCGGGCCCTAATAATAATTTCTACATAAACAATAGGGACCTCGCCGCGGTCGCTGCTCGGGCCCCAATAATAATTTCTACACAAAGTCCATTGTGGTGACCCGCCCCTTTTAAGTAAATTCAAAATGGCCGACTTCCTGTAAAACCTAGCTCATTGCTCCAAGAGACTTTTTTGTAGGTCTTGGTCTTATACATACAGTGAACCCTCGCTACTTCGCGGTTCACCTTTCGCGGGTTCAGTTCTTCGCGGGTCTAAAAAATATTCGGGGGCATTGTAGTTTCGCCGAGCGGCACGACGGGCGCTGGAGCGGTTAGACGGCCGGCGTGCGCCGAAGAAGAGCGTGGGCGAAGAGGAGAGTGGACGAAGAAGAGCACGTTCCCCCGGACACGATCGGTGGCGACGTTTCGCGCGGTTCGGACCGTACCAGGGCTCCGGCCGGCGTGCGTGGCAGTTAAGCCGTAGAGGAGCACCGTCCCCGGGCACGGGCGGTGCCAAGCGGCCCCTAAGTTTAACCGAATGGAAGCTCTGGAGGAGGAGGGCATGCTCGCGTCACAGTAAGCCGAAGAGGAGCACCTTCGCCGGGCACGGGCGGTTCCAAGCGGCCCCTAAGTTTAACCGAATTGAAGCTCCGGAGGAGGCGGGCATGCTCGCGTCACAGTAAGCCGAAGAGGAGCACCTTCCCCGGGCACGGGCGGTGCCAAGCGGCCCCTAAGTTTAACCGAATGGAAGCTCCGGGGGAGGAGGGCGGGCGTGTGTCACAGTTAAGCCGAATTGGAACACCTCTTCCGCCCGGGCACGAACGGAGCGCGAAGCTGTCAGTTATGAATGAATAAATGAATAAATAAATAAATAAATAAAGAATGCCACCTTTCATTTCACAGGGAACACCGGACGGCGTACCAGCAGGTAAAAGTCGGAGTAATTAAATAAATACAAAAAGAATGGCTGGGGAATAAAAAAATAATACGTTTTAATAATAATTTGTTTTTTTTGTTATAACATGAATTTCACTCTCTCTCTCTCCCCATATATATATATACATATATATATATATATATATACATATATATATATATATATATACATATATATATATATATATATATATATATATATTTATTATATATATATTGTATTTTCTTTTAAGCATTTTTGAAGGTGCGCCGCTACTTCGCGGATTTTCAGTTTCCGCGGGTGGTCTCGGTCCCCATTAACCGCGATAACCGAGGGTTCACTGTACTCCATAAAATTTACAAAAAGCGAGGTGAAACACTCAACCAGGGCTGCTTTTTTGAACATTTCTCGAGGGCCATGGCGAGCCATTTCAAAAAAGCTGCACAACTAACGTATAAAATATTGATAAATTTGCTCTGCCTGATGTGTGTGTCAAGTTTCACGAGTTGTCGTTCATATTTAGAACCTCATAATCAGCGTTGTTTTATTGCCAAAAAGTGCAATGCCACTCCCACAACTTTTCACGAAAAAGGATGAATTTCGTATTGTGACATCCTCATGGCCGAAACAGTCCTCCGAGCATATATGAGGGCGACCTTGTTGAGTTGCACGGAGAAAAACATCCAAGAAAATAACTTGTATTAGCTTTTACCAGTTGGTGGCGCTACTACTACGATGAAAAATAAGTTGGTAGATGTCTTCAGGGCTGAAGTATCCTCAAATGTGTACAACTTCGAGAAGATAGGATCATCTGAGTCATGTTGCCGGAGCTTTTGTTGCCACAAAGTACAATCGGACTTTTCAGCACCGTAATTGCCACGCCTTTTGCCAAAACGTCACAAAACTCGGCAGAGAGTAAGATCATTGTCTTGAGTCTTTTCTGACTAATTTTCAGTCGGATTCGTCAAAAGGGCACCGTGCAGTACGTGAAAATTAAAATAAAAACAAATTTTTGATTCCACTTGGCGGCGCTGTGTGTATAACAAAATAATAACATTAAGATGTCTTCAGGTCGGGACATTTTATTTACAGGTGAATGTTTGGATTTTTAGGAGCATGTGCAGGGGAGTTATTAAGCATTCATTTATTTGTATTAGGTTCATTTTGTCTTCTTATTATTGATATTTGACAGATTCATTAAAAGCAGACAATTATGTTTTCGGTAAAATTTTTTACCTGACATGTTTCGGCGAGTCTTTCGCCTTCTTCAGAGTGTCGCATGATGGTGTCTTGAGACCCGTCTTTATCAGCTGATGTTCCATGAGGGTGTGACTTACCTGTCAAAAAAATGAAAAATCGGAGCAGTAAAAGAACAAGCACAACATGAACATTACAAATCAGCAATCACTGACCACTGCAAAAGGGAAAACCACATCATGGACCGGGAGAAGGGCAGGGTCATCGGCACCGAAGAGAACAAACAACAGCGCTGGATCAGAGAGGCCATTGAGATCTGCAAGCGAGGCATAAAAACCATGAACAGAGACAAGGGAGCCTTCATCCTCTCTACCACCTGGAGCAGCATCTTGGCGGAGTTAACGGACAGCGGGGGGCGTGACTTGCCTTCATTCTTGTGACAGGTAAGTCACGCCCTCATGGAACATCAGCTGATAAAGACGGGCCACAAGACACCATCATGTGACACTCTGAAAAAGGCGAAAGACTTTCGTATTGTGACATCCTCAAGGCCTAAACACTCATCCGAGCAAATATAAGGTAGATTTTGTTAACCTGCCCGGAGAAAAACATCAACGAAAATAATTTGTATTTGTTTTAACCAGTTGGTGGCGCTACCACTGCGATCAAAAATAAGTTGGCAGCCGTCTTCAGGGCCTGAATATCCTCAAATGTGAAAAATTTCGAGAAGATGGATCATCTGAATCATTTTGCAGGAACTTTTGTTGCCACGGAGAATAATCAGACTCTGCGGCACCGTAATAGCCACGCCCTTCGAAGGAAAGTCACAAAAATAGGGATAGAGTAAGATCAATGTCTTGAGTCTTTTCTAGCCAATTTTCAATCGGATTCGTTAAAAGGGCACCGTGCAGTACGTCAAAATGTAAAAAATGATATTGATTGGCGCAAGGTGTATAACTGAATATAAACATATAGATGTCTTCAGGTACCGACTCTTTATGTACATGTGAAGTTTTGGATTTTTAGCAGCATGTGCAAGAGAGTTATTAAGCATTTTGTCCATTGCGGCGAAGGAAATCTTAAGTGAAAACTTCGAAGCCCCGCCCCCGTCATATAGTATTTCGGAAACAAAAAATTTTAGTCCCAGTGTTTGTCCCAGGTCTTAAGATGCTACAGACAGAATTTTAAGGCAATCAGATGAAGCCTTTAGGATCAGGGTGCAAAAGAATGACCCCTGTAAACATGCAAAAAAGGGCAAAAGTCGGACTTTCAAAAATTCATAACTCACTTCCTGTTCATATTAGACGTTAAAATATCAAATTTTTCGCCATGCCCGATGAGACTGCCAAGTTTGGTGAATTTTTGTGCATGTTTCGGGGGACAAAAATGCAATCGAACAATCGGAAAAATAATAATAATAATAATTTCTACAAAAACAATAGGGACTTCGCAGCGGTCGCTGCTCAGGCCCTAATAATAATAATAATAATAATAATAATAAAAGTAATAATATTTTCTACAAAAACAGTAGGGACCTCGCAGCCGTCGCAGCTTGGGCCCTAATAACAATTTCTAGAAAAACAATAGGGACCTCGCAGCGGTCACTGCTCGGGCCCTAATAATAATAATAATAAAAATAATAATAATTTCCACAAAAACAATGGGGACCTCGTAGCGGTCGCTGCTCGGGCCCTAATAATAATTTCTACATAAACAATAGGGACCTCGCCGCGGTCGCTGCTCGGGCCCCAATAATAATTTCTACACAAAGTCCATTGTGGTGACCCGCCCCTTTTAAGTAAATTCAAAATGGCCGACTTCCTGTAAAACCTAGCTCATTGCTCCAAGAGACTTTTTTGTAGGTCTTGGTCTTATACATACGGTGAACCCTCGCTACTTCGCGGTTCACCTTTCGCGGGTTCAGTGCTTCGCGGGTATAAAAAATATTCGGGGGCATTGTAGTTTCGCCGAGCGGCACGACGGGCGCTGGAGCGGTTAGACGGCCGGCGTGCGCCGAAGAAGAGCGTGGGCGAAGAGGAGAGTGGACGAAGAAGAGCACGTTCCCCCGGACACGATCGGTGGCGACGTTTCGCGCGGTTCGGACCGTACCAGAGCTCCGGCCGGCGTGCGTGGCAGTTAAGCCGTAGAGGAGTACCTTCCCCGGGCACGGGCGGTGCCAAGCGGCCCCTAAGTTTAACCGAATGGAAGCTCCGGAGGAGGAGGGCATGCTCGCGTCACAGTAAGCCAAAGAGGAGCACCTTCCCCGGGCACGGGCGGTTCCAAGCGGCCCCTAAGTTTAACCGAATGGAAGCTCCGGAGGAGGAGGGCATGCTCGCGTCACAGTAAGCCAAAGAGGAGCACCTTCCCCGGGCACGGGCGGTGCCAAGCGGCCCCTAAGTTTAACCGAATGGAAGCTCCGGGGCAGGAGGGCGGGCGTGTGTCACAGTAAAGCCGAATTGGAACACCTCTTCCGCCCGGGCACGAACGGAGCGCGAAGCTGTCAGTTATGAATGAATAAATGAATAAATAAATAAATAAATAAAGAATGCCACCTTTCATTTCACAGGGCACACCGGACGGCGTACCAGCAGGTAAAAGTCGGAGTAATTAAATAAATACAAAAAGAATGGCTGGGGAATAAAAAAATAATACGTTTTAATAATAATTTGGTTTTTTTGTTATAACATGAATTTCACTCTCTCTCTCTGTCTATATATATATATATATATATATATATATATATATATATATATATATATATATATATATATATATATATATATATATATATATATATATATATATATTTATTTATTATATATATTGTATTTTTTTTTAAGCATTTTTGAAGGTGCGCCGCTACTTCGCGGATTTTCAGTTTTCGCGGGTGGTCTCTGTCCCCATTAACCGCGATAACCGAGGGTTCACTGTACTCCATAAAATTTACAAAAAGCAAGGTGAAACACTCAACCAGGGCTGCTTTTTTTAACATTTCTCGAGGGCCATGGCGAGCCATTTCAAAAAAGCTGCACAACTAACGTATAAAATATTGATAAATTTGCTCTGCCTGATGTGTGTGTAAAGTTTCACGAGTTGTCGTTCATATTTAGAACCTCATAATCAGCGTTGTTTTATTGCCGAACAGTGCAATGCCACTCCCACAACTTTTCACGAAAAAGGATGAATTTCGTATTGTGACATCCTCATGGCCGAAACAGTCATCCGAGCATATATGAGGGCGACCTTGTTGAGTTGCACGGAGAAAAACATCCAAGAAAATAACTTGTATTAGCTTTTACCAGTTGGTGGCGCTACTACTACGATGAAAAATAAGTTGGTAGATGTCTTCAGGGCTGAAGTATCCTCAAATGTGTACAACTTCGAGAAGATAGGATCATCTGAGTCATGTTGCCGGAGCTTTTGTTGCCACAAAGTACAATCGGATTTTTCAGCACCGTAATAGCCACGCCTTTTGCCAAAACGTCACAAAATTCGGCAGAGAGTAAGATCATTGTCTTGAGTCTTTTCTGACTAATTTTCAGTCGGATTCGTCAAAAGGGCACCGTGCAGTACGTGAAAATTAAAATAAAAACACATTTTTGATTCCACTTGGCGGCGCTGTGTGTATAACAAAATAATAACATTAAGATGTCTTCAGGTCGGGACGTTTTATTTACAGGTGAAGGTTTGGATTTTTAGGAGCATGTGCAGGGGCGTTATTAAGCATTCATTTATTTGTATTAGGTTCATTTTGTCTCCTTATTATTGATATTTGACTGATTCATTAAAAGCAGACAATTATGTTTTAGGTTAATTTTTTACCTGACATGTTTCGGCGAGTCTTTCGCCTTCTTCAGAGTGTCGCATGATGGTGTCTTGAGACCCGTCTTTATCAGCTGATGTTCCATGAGGGTGTGACTTACCTGTCAAAAAAATGAAAAATCAGAGCAGTAAAAGAACAAGCACAACATGAACATTACAAATCAGCAATCACTAACCACTGCAAAAGGGAAAACCACATCATGGACCGGGAGAAGGGCAGGGTCATCCGCACCGAAGAGAACAAACAACAGCGCTGGATCAGAGAGGCCATTGAGATCTGCAAGCGAGGCATAAAAACCATGAACAGAGACAAGGGAGCCTTCATCCTCTCTACCACCTGGAGCAGCATCTTGGCGGAGTGAACGGACAGCGGGGGGCGTGACTTGCCTTCATTCTTGTGACAGGTAAGTCACGCCCTCATGGAACATCAGCTGATAAAGACGGGCCACAAGACACCATCATGTGACACTCTGAAGAAGGCGAAAGACTTTCGTATTGTGACATCCTCAAGTCCTAAACACTCATCCGAGCAAATATAAGGTAGATTTTGTTAACCTGCCCGGAGAAAAACATCAACGAAAATAATTTGTATTTGTTTTAACCAGTTGGTGGCGCTACCACTGCGATCAAAAATAAGTTGGCAGCCGTCTTCAGGGCCTGAATATCCTCAAATGTGAAAAAGTTCAAGAAGATGGATCATCTGAATCATTTTGCAGGAACTTTTGTTGCCACGGAGAATAATCAGACTCTGCGGCACCGTAATAGCCACGCCCTTCGAAGGAAAGTCACAAAAATAGGGATAGAGTAAGATCAATGTCTTGAGTCTTTTCTAGCCAATTTTCAATCGGATTCGTTAAAAGGGCACCGTGCAGTACGTCAAAATGTAAAAAATGATATTGATTGGCGCAAGGTGTATAACTGAATATAAACATATAGATGTTTTCAGGTACCGACTCTTTATGTACATGTGAAGTTTTGGATTTTTAGCAGCATGTGCAGAGAGTTATTAAGCATTTTGTCCATTGCGGCGAAGGAAATCTTAAGTGAAAACTTCGAAGCCCCGCCCCCGTCATATAGTATTTCGGAAACAAAAAATTTTAGCCCCAGTGTTTGTCCCAGGTCTTAAGATGCTACAGACAGAATTTTAAGGCAATCAGATGAAGCCTTTAGGATCAGGGTGCAAAAGAATGACCCCTGTAAACATGCAAAAAAGGGCAAAAGTCGGACTTTCAAAAATTCATAACTCACTTCCTATTCATATTAGACATTAAAATATCACATTTTTCGCCATGCCCGATGAGACTGCCAAGTTTGGTGAATTTTTGTGCATGTTTCGGGGGTCAAAAATGCAATCGAACAATCGGAAAAATAATAATAATAATAATTTCTACAAAAACAATAGGGACTTCGCAGCGGTCGCTGCTCAGGCCCTAATAATAATAATAATAATAAGAGAAGATAAGATAAGATGTCCTTTATTAGTCCCACAATGGGGGCCAAGGCGAGCAGTGGCGACGGGTCGTCGGATGCTGCCGCGGCCAGAGCGGGGCGCGGTGGTGGGTCCTCGTGCGTCGCCGAGACTGAGGCGTGACGCGGCGGCGGACCGTCGTCCATCGCGGGCACCGGAACCGGGAGCGGCGGCTGGTCGTCGACCCCTGCCGAGACAAGAATGTGGAGCGGCGGTGAGTCGCCGTCCACCGCCGAGGCAGAAACCAGGAGCGGCCGTGGGTCGTCGAGCGCTGCCGGAGCCAAGGCGAGCAGTGGCGACGGGTCGTCGGATGCTGCCGAGGCCAGAGCGGGGTGCGATGGTGGGTCGTCGTGCGTCGCCGAGGCTGAGGCGTGACTCGGCGGCGGACCGTCGTCCATCGCAGGCACCGGGACCGGGAGCGGCGGCGCTTCATCAGGCGCCGCTGGGACCGATACGGCAGGCGACTGCTCGTCGTCCACCACGGGTGCAGGGACCGGGAGTGACGGCTGCGGGCCGTGTTCTGCCAAAACGTGAGCTTGGAGCGGAGGCAAGGCGTGCCCCACCGGAACATGGGCTTGGGACGGACGCACAACGTGCTCCGCCGGAACGTGAGCTTGGGACGGACGCGCAGCGTGCTCCTCCTGAACGTGAACCTGGGTCGGAAGCAGGGTGTGCTTCCCCTGAACGTGGACTTGGGACGGACGCACAACGTGCTCCGCCTGAACGTGAGCTTGGGACGGACGCACAGCGTGCTCCGCCTGAACGTGAGCTTGGGACGGACGCACAGCGTGCTCCGCCTGAACGTGAACTAGGGACGGACGCCGGACGGGCTCCGCGTGAACGTGAACTTGGGTCGGGGGCAGGATGTGCTCCGCCTGAACGTGAACTTGGTTCGGGCGCACAGCGTGCTCCGCTGGATCGGGAGCTGGGATCGCCATTGGGGCCCCGGGACGGGGCTCGGCCGCTGACGGGGAGCCGGGACACGGCTCAGCAGCTGGCGGGGAGCCGGGACTGGGCTCAGCAGCTGGCGGGGAGCCGGGACTGGGCTCAGCAGCTGGCGGGGAGCCGGGACTGGGCTCAGCAGCTGGCGGGGAGCCGGGACTGGGCTCAGCAGCTGGCGGGAAGCCGGGACTGGGCTCAGCAGCTGGCGGGGAGCCGGGACTGGGCTCAGCAGCTGGCGGGGAGCCGGGACAGGGCTCAGCAGCTGGCGGGGAGCCGGGACAGGGCTCAGCAGCTGGCGGGGAGCCGGGACAGGGCTCAGCAGCTGGCGGGGAGCCGGGACAGGGCTCAGCAGCTGGCGGGGAGCCGGGACAGGGCTCAGCAGCTGGCGGGGAGCCGGAACGGGGCTCGGCCGCCTTCGAGGAGTCGGCACGGGACTCTGGAGGCTGCGGCTCGCATGGAGGCGGCGGGGTCCGTGCAGCGGGAGCTGCATTGGTCACTGCTGCAGGCGTGGAGGCGACAGCGGGCCGGGTGCAGCAGTCGATCCGGGCACAGCCGAACCGGGAACCCTGATCCCTGTCAGCCTGCCGCCATAGGGAATCAGGAAAACGGGAGACCTGAGGGACCGTGACTGCGGGGGCTGGTGAACGCGAGCTAGGAGAAGCCAGGGGAGCGTGATCCGGTGCTGAAACTGATGGTGAACGATGTGCGCGACGTGACCGTGACTTCCGGGATTTGGGACGTGAAGCGCGCGAGGGGGAGTGGGAGGTGGTCGCGAAAAACTCAAATGGCTCGGGGGGAGGAGGGTGACGGCTCAAAAATAACTCCGCGTTGCGCTGAGCGACTAAGAGAGTGGCAATATATTCAAAATCATAGTCGTGATCTGGATCGGAAAAAATGTGAGGGGCAAGGTGCTCAAAATCAAACTCGTGACCGGACTTACTCGAACCGTGAGGGGGTGAAAGGGCTTGGTGCTCAAAATCGTCCTCGTAATCCGAATCTATGATCAGGTGAGGGGGTATGACAGGCTGGTAATCGGTGCTGTAATCGGGGGGCAAAAGGGGAGAAACAGACGTCGAGCGGAAAATGGAACCTACTTGAAGGACACGGGGTTGGTCGGCAGGCTGAGGGGGGTTGTCCGTCCGGCGGCGTCATGAGCCTCTCGCTGGGTCCTTCTTTGGTCGGGTCATTCTGTCAGGACTCGCCGGTCGGCGAGGAGGAGGTGGACCCAAAAGGCGAGGAGGCAGAGAGGTCAGAAACATGAAGGGAATTTATTAACTGAAACAACCAGGGCAAACAATGTGGCAGGGTGAAAAATAACAAAAGACAAACTTAACGTGACCAGACTGGGAGGCAGGGCGAGGAACAACACTGAAAGACGGGAACGAAGAGGGGAACCAGAGCATGAACATGAACAAGGAGCAGAACGTGAACAAAGGTGGTCGTGGCTGTCCGTGATTTTCGGCAATGACCCGACACTGGGTTGAGAGCATGGAAGGCTTAAGTAGTCCGGTAATCAGGGGAGCAGATGGGGAGCAGGTGTGTGATCGTTGATGAGGAGCAGGTGCGTGGCTGGTGAGGGCGAGGTGCTGAGGGGAAACGCCCCTGCTCAGCTGATCAAAACAGACAGGAAAAGGCACATGGCAGGAAGGAGGGGAGAAAATAACAACAAAAACAATAACAAAAACCGCATGCATATGAAAACAATAACAAAAGGCTGTCATGCCCGACGCGGATCATGACAAGCACAACATGAACATTACAAATCAGCAATCACTGACCACTGCAAAAGGGAAAACCACATCATGGACCGGGAGAAGGGCAGGGTCATCCGCACCGAAGAGAACGAACAACAGCGCTGGATCAGAGAGGCCATTGAGATCTGCAAGCGAGGCATAAAAACCATGAACAGAGACAAGGGAGCCTTCATCCTCTCTACCACCTGGAGCAGCATCTTGGCGGAGTGAACGGACAGCGGGGGGCGTGACTTGCCTTCATTCTTGTGACAGGTAAGTCACGCCCTCATGGAACATCAGCTGATAAAGACGGGTCACAAGACACCATCATGTGACACTCTGAAGAAGGCGAAAGACTTTCGTATTGTGACATCCTCAAGGCCTAAACACTCATCCGAGCAAATATAAGGTAGATTTTGTTAACCTGCCCGGAGAAAAAAATCAACGAAAATAATTTGTATTTGTTTTAACCAGTTGGTGGCGCTACCACTGCGATCAAAAATAAGTTGGCAGCCGTCTTCAGGGCCTGAATATCCTCAAATGTGAAAAATTTCGAGAAGATGGATCATCTGAATCATTTTGCAGGAACTTTTGTTGCCACGGAGAATAATCAGACTCTGCGGCACCGTAATAGCCACGCCCTTCGAAGGAAAGTCACAAAAATAGGGATAGAGTAAGATCAATGTCTTGAGTCTTTTCTAGCCAATTTTCAATCGGATTCGTTAAAAGGGCACCGTGCAGTACGTCAAAATGTAAAAAATGATATTGATTGGCGCAAGGTGTATAACAGAATATAAACATATAGATGTCTTCAGGTACCGACTCTTTATGTACATGTGAAGTTTTGGATTTTTAGCAGCATGTGCAGGAGAGTTATTAAGCATTTTGTCCATTGCGGCGAAGGAAATCTTAAGTGAAAACTTTGAAGCCCCGCCCCCGTCATATAGTATTTCGGAAACAAAAGATTTTAGCCCCAATTTTAGCCCCAGTGTTTGTCCCAGGTCTTAAGATGCTACAGACAGAATTTTAAGGCAATCAGATGAAGCCTTTAGGATCAGGGTGCAAAAGAATGACCCCTGTAAACATGCAAAAAAGGGCAAAAGTCGGACTTTCAAAAATTCATAACTCACTTCCTGTTCATATTAGACGTTTAAAATATCAAATTTCTCGCCATGCCCGATGAGACTGCCAAGTTTGGTGAGTTTTTGTGCATGTTTCGGGGGTCAAAAATGCAATCGAACAATCGGAAAAATAATAATAATAATAATTTCTACAAAAACAACAGGGATTTCGCAGCGGTCGCTGCTCAGGCCCTAATAATAATAATAATAATAATAATAAAAGTAATAATATTTTCTACAAAAACAATAGGGACCTCGCAGCCGTCGCAGCTCGGGCCCTAATAACAATTTCTAGAAAAACAATAGGGACCTCGCAGCGGTCACTGCGCGGGCCCTAATAATAATAATAATAATAATTTCCACAAAAACAATGGGGACCTCGTAGCGGTCGCTGCTCGGGCCCTAATAATAATTTCTACATAAACAATAGGGACCTCTCAGCGGTCGCTGCTCGGGCCCCAATAATAATTTCTACACAAAGTCCATTGTGGTGACCCGCCCCCTTTTAAGTAAATTCAAAATGGCCGACTTCCTGTAAAACCTAGCTCATTGCTCCAAGAGACTTTTTTGTAGGTCTTGGTCTTATACATAGAGTGAACCCTCGCTACTTGGCGGTTCACCTTTCGCGGGTTCAGTGCTTCGCGGGTCTAAAAAATATTCGGGGGCATTGTAGTTTCGCCGAGCGGTACGACGGGGCGCTGGAGCGGTTAGACGGCCGGTGTGCGCCGAAGAAGAGCGTGGGCGAAGAGGAGAGTGGACGAAGAAGAGCACGTTCCCTCGGACACGATCGGTGGCGACGTTTCGCGCGGTTCGGACAGTACCAGAGCTCCGGCCGGCGTGCGTGGCAGTTAAGCCGTAGAGGAGAACCTTCCCCGGGCACGGGCGGTGCCAAGCGGCCCCTAAGTTTAACCGAATGGAAGCTCCGGAGGAGGAGGGCATGCTCGCGTCACAGTAAGCCGAAGAGGAGCACCTTCCCCGGGCACGGGCGGTTCCAAGCGGCCCCTAAGTTTAACCGAATGGAAGCTCCGGAGGAGGAGGGCATGCTCGCGTCACAGTAAGCCGAAGAGGAGCACCTTCCCCGGGCACGGGCGGTGCCAAGCGGCCCCTAAGTTTAACCGAATGGAAGCTCCGGGGGAGCAGGGCGGGTGTGTGTCACAGTTAAGCCGAATTGGAGCACCTCTTCCGCCCGGGCACGAGCGGAGCGCGAAGCTGTCAGTTATGAATGTATAAAAGAATAAATAAATAAATGAATAAAGAATGCCACCTTTCATTTCACAGGGCACACCGGACGGCGTACCAGCAGGTAAAAGTCGGAGTAATTAAATAAATACAAAAAGAATGGCTGGGGAATAAAAAAATAATACGTTTTAATAATAATTTGGTTTTTTTGTTATAACATGAATTTCACTCTCTCTCTCTCTCTGTATATATATATATATATATCTATATATATATATCTATATATATATATATTTATTATATATATTGTATTTTTTTTTAAGCATTTTTGAAGGTGCGCCGCTACTTCGCGGATTTTCAGTTTCCGCGGGTGGTCTCGGTCCCCATTAACCGCGACAACCGAGGGTTCACTGTACTCCATAAAATTTACAAAAAGCGAGGTGAAACACTCAACCAGGGCTGCTTTTTTGAACATTTCTCGAGGGCCATGGCGAGCCATTTCAAAAAAGCTGCACAACTAACGTATAAAATATTGATAAATTTGCTCTGCCTGATGTGTGTGTAAAGTTTCACGAGTTGTCGTTCATATTTAGAACCTCATAATCAGCGTTGTTTTATTGCCGAACAGTGCAATGCCACTCCCACAACTTTTCACGAAAAAGGATGAATTTCGTATTGTGACATCCTCATGGCCGAAACAGTCATCCGAGCATATATGAGGGCGACCTTGTTGAGTTGCACGGAGAAAAACATCCAAGAAAATAACTTGTATTAGCTTTTACCAGTTGGTGGCGCTACTACTACGATGAAAAATAAGTTGGTAGATGTCTTCAGGGCTGAAGTATCCTCAAATGTGTACAACTTCGAGAAGATAGGATCATCTGAGTCATGTTGCCGGAGCTTTTGTTGCCACAAAGTACAATCGGACTTTTCAGCACCGTAATAGCCACGCCTTTTGCCAAAACGTCACAAAATTCGGCAGAGAGTAAGATCATTGTCTTGAGTCTTTTCTGACTAATTTTCAGTCGGATTCGTCAAAAGGTCACCGTGCAGTACGTGAAAATTAAAATAAAAACACATTTTTGATTCCACTTGGCGGCGCTGTGTGTATAACAAAATAATAACATTAAGATGTCTTCAGGTCGGGACGTTTTATTTACAGGTGAAGGTTTGGATTTTTAGGAGCATGTGCAGGGGCGTTATTAAGCATTCATTTATTTGTATTAGGTTCATTTTGTCTTCTTATTATTGATATTTGACTGATTCATTAAAAGCAGACAATTATGTTTTAGGTTAATTTTTTACCTGACATGTTTCGGCGAGTCTTTCGCCTTCTTCAGAGTGTCGCATGATGGTGTCTTGAGACCCGTCTTTATCAGCTGATGTTCCATGTGGGTGTGACTTACCTGTCAAAAAAATGAAAAATCAGAGCAGTAAAAGAACAAGCACTGTCAGGACTCGCCGGTCGGCGAGGAGGAGGTGGACCCAAAAGGCGAGGAGGCAGAGAGGTCAGGAACGTGAAGGGAATTTATTAACTGAAACAACCAGGGCAAACAATGTGGCAGGGTGAAAAATAACAAAAGACAAACTTAACGTGACCAGACTGGGAGGCAGGGCGAGGAACAACACTGAAAGACGGGAACGAAGAGGGGAACCAGAGCATGAACATGAATAAGGAGCAGAACGTGAACAAAGGTGGTCGTGGCTGTCCGTGATTTTCGGCAATGACCCGACACTGGGTTGAGAGCATGGAAGGCTTAAGTAGTCCGGTAATCAGGGGAGCAGATGGGGAGCAGGTGTGTGATCGTTGATGAGGAGCAGGTGCGTGGCTGGTGAGGGCGAGGTGCTGAGGGGAAACGCCCCTGCTCAGCTGATCAAAACAGACAGGAAAAGGCACATGGCAGGAAGGAGGGGAGAAAATAACAACAAAAACAATAACAAAAACCGCATGCATATGAAAACAATAACAAAAGGCTGTCATGCCTGACGCGGATCATGACAGTACCCCCCCCTCAAGGGACGGATTCCAGACGTCCCAAAAAAAAGGAAAAGAAAAGAAAAGGAAAACCATGTCCAAGAACGAGGGTGGGCGGAAGGGGTCGGGAGGTGGGTCAACGACCCGTGATCGAGACCGGTCTGGCGGATTCCCGGGAGGCCAGACCAGCGAGTCTTTTCGTGACCCTTCAGGGGGCCGTGAGGGTGGCCAGGCCAGTGCGTCCCATTGGGGCCATTCAGGCGGACGTCCGGAACGACCCGAACGCCACATGAAGTCCGCTGATGGAGCTGGGGCGAGGAGCGGCGGCAGGCCATGGAACGTCGCCGAGTCAGGAACGTGGCGCGGCGGCTGGTCGTTGAACCCTGCCGAGACAGGAACGTGGAGCTGCGGCAGATTGTCGAGCCCCGCCGAGACAGGAACGTGGAGCGGCGGCTGGTCGTCGAGCCCCGCCGAGACAGGAACGCGGAGCGGCGGCTGGTCGTCGAGCCCCGCCGAGACAGGAACGCGGAGCGGCGGCTGGTCGTCGAACCCCGCCGAGTCAGGAACGCGGAGCGGCGGCTGGTCGTCGAGCCCCGCCGAGTCAGGAACGTGGAGCGGCGGCTGGTCGTCGAGCCCCGCCGAGACAGGAACGCGGAGCAGCGGCTGGTCGTCGAGCCCCGCCGAGTCAGGAACGTGGAGCGGCGGCTGGTCGTCGAACCCCGCCGAGTCAGGAACGTGGAGCGGCGGCTGGTCGTCGAGCGTCGTCGAGACAGGAACGTGGAGCGGCGGCTGGTTGTCGAGCCCCGCCGAGGCGGGAGCGTGGAGCGGCGGCTGGTCGTCGAGCGTCGCCGAGACCGGAACGTGGAGCGACGGCTGGTCGTCGAACCCCGCCGCGTCAGGAACGTGGAGCGGCGGCTGGTCGTCGAACACCGCCGAGACCGGAACGTGGGGCGGCGGCCCATCGTTGAACCCCGCCGACACAGGAACGCGGAGCGACGGCTGGTCGTCGATCCCTGCCGAGACAAGAACATGGAGCGGCGGTGGGTCGTCGTCCACCGCCGAGGCAGGAACCAAGAGCGGCCGCGGGCCGTCGAGCGCCGCCGGGGCCAAGGCGAGCAGTGGCGACGGGTCGTCGGATGCTGCCGCGGCCAGAGCGGGGCGCGGTGGTGGGTCCTCGTGCGTCGCCGAGACTGAGGCGTGACGCGGCGGCGGACCGTCGTCCATCGCGGGCACCGGAACCGGGAGCGGCGGCTGGTCGTCGACCCCTGCCGAGACAAGAATGTGGAGCGGCGGTGGGTCGCCGTCCACCGCCGAGGCAGAAACCAGGAGCGGCCGTGGGTCGTCGAGCGCTGCCGGAGCCAAGGCGAGCAGTGGCGACGGGTCGTCGGATGCTGCCGAGGCCAGAGCGGGGTGCGATGGTGGGTCGTCGTGCGTCGCCGAGGCTGAGGCGTGACTCGGCGGCGGACCGTCGTCCATCGCAGGCACCGGGACTGGGAGCGGCGGCGCTTCATCAGGCGCCGCTGGGACCGATACGGCAGGCGACTGCTCGTCGTCCACCACGGGTGCAGGGACCGGGAGTGACGGCTGCGGGCCGTGTTCTGCCAAAACGTGAGCTTGGAGCGGAGGCAAGGCGTGCCCCACCGGAACATGGGCTTGGGACGGACGCACAACGTGCTCCGCCGGAACGTGAGCTTGGGACGGACGCGCAGCGTGCTCCTCCTGAACGTGAACCTGGGTCGGAAGCAGGGTGTGCTTCCCCTGAACGTGGACTTGGGACGGACGCACAACGTGCTCCGCCTGAACGTGAGCTTGGGACGGACGCACAGCGTGCTCCGCCTGAACGTGAGCTTGGGACGGACGCACAGCGTGCTCCGCCTGAACGTGAACTAGGGACGGACGCCGGACGGGCTCCGCGTGAACGTGAACTTGGGTCGGGGGCAGGATGTGCTCCGCCTGAACGTGAACTTGGTTCGGGCGCACAGCGTGCTCCGCTGGATCGGGAGCTGGGATCGCCATTGGGGCCCCGGGACGGGGCTCGGCCGCTGACGGGGAGCCGGGACACGGCTCAGCAGCTGGCGGGGAGCCGGGACTGGGCTCAGCAGCTGGCGGGGAGCCGGGACTGGGCTCAGCAGCTGGCGGGGAGCCGGGACTGGGCTCAGCAGCTGGCGGGGAGCCGGGACTGGGCTCAGCAGCTGGCGGGGAGCCGGGACTGGGCTCAGCAGCTGGCGGGGAGCCGGGACTGGGCTCAGCAGCTGGCGGGGAGCCGGGACTGGGCTCAGCAGCTGGCGGGGAGCCGGGACAGGGCTCAGCAGCTGGCGGGGAGCCGGGACAGGGCTCAGCAGCTGGCGGGGAGCCGGGACAGGGCTCAGCAGCTGGCGGGGAGCCGGGACAGGGCTCAGCAGCTGGCGGGGAGCCGGGACAGGGCTCAGCAGCTGGCGGGGAGCCGGAACGGGGCTCGGCCGCCTTCGAGGAGTCGGCACGGGACTCTGGAGGCTGCGGCTCGCATGGAGGCGGCGGGGTCCGTGCAGCGGGAGCTGCATTGGTCACTGCTCCAGGCGTGGAGGCGACAGCGGGCCGGGTGCAGCAGTCGATCCGGGCACAGCCGAACCGGGGGCCCTGATCCCTGTCAGCCTGCCGCCATAGGGAATCAGGAAAACGGGAGACCTGAGGGACCGTGACTGCGGGGGCTGGTGAACGCGAGCTAGGAGAAGCCAGGGGAGCGTGATCCGGTGCTGAAACTGATGGTGAACGATGTGCGCGACGTGACCGTGACTTCCGGGATTTGGGACGTGAAGCGCGCGAGGGGGAGTGGGAGGTGGTCGCGAAAAACTCAAATGGCTCGGGGGGAGGAGGGTGACGGCTCAAAAATAACTCCGCGTTGCGCTGAGCGACTAAGAGAGTGGCAATATATTCAAAATCATAGTCGTGATCTGGATCGGAAAAAATGTGAGGGGCAAGGTGCTCAAAATCAAACTCGTGACCGGACTTACTCGAACCGTGAGGGGGTGAAAGGGCTTGGTGCTCAAAATCGTCCTCGTAATCCGAATCTATGATCAGGTGAGGGGGTATGACAGGCTGGTAATCGGTGCTGTAATCGGGGGGCAAAAGGGGAGAAACAGACGTCGAGCGGAAAATGGAACCTACTTGAAGGACACGGGGTTGGTCGGCAGGCTGAGGGGGGTTGTCCGTCCGGCGGCGTCCATGACGCCGCCGTGAGCCTCTCGCTGGGTCCTTCTTTGGTCGGGTCATTCTGTCAGGACTCGCCGGTCGGCGAGGAGGAGGTGGACCCAAAAGGCGAGGAGGCAGAGAGGTCAGAAACGTGAAGGGAATTTATTAACTGAAACAACCAGGGCAAACAATGTGGCAGGGTGAAAAATAACAAAAGACAAACTTAACGTGACCAGACTGGGAGGCAGGGCGAGGAACAACACTGAAAGACGGGAACGAAGAGGGGAACCAGAGCATGAACATGAACAAGGAGCAGAACGTGAACAAAGGTGGTCGTGGCTGTCCGTGATTTTCGGCAATGACCCGACAATGGGTTGAGAGCATGGAAGGCTTAAGTAGTCCGGTAATCAGGGGAGCAGATGGGGAGCAGGTGTGTGATCGTTGATGAGGAGCAGGTGCGTGGCTGGTGAGGGCGAGGTGCTGAGGGGAAACGCCCCTGCTCAGCTGATCAAAACAGACAGGAAAAGGCACATGGCAGGAAGGAGGGGAGAAAATAACAACAAAAACAATAACAAAAACCGGATGCATATGAAAACAATAACAAAAGGCTGTCATGCCCGACGCGGATCATGACAAGCACAACATGAACATTACAAATCAGCAATCACTGACCACTGCAAAAGGGAAAACCACATCATGGACCGGGAGAAGGGCAGGGTCATCCGCACCGAAGAGAACAAACAACAGCGCTGGATCAGAGAGGCCATTGAGATCTGCAAGCGAGGCATAAAAACCATGAACAGAGACAAGGGAGCCTTCATCCTCTCTACCACCTGGAGCAGCATCTTGGCGGAGTGAACGGACAGCGGGGGGCGTGACTTGCCTTCATTCTTGTGACAGGTAAGTCACGCCCTCATGGAACATCAGCTGATAAAGACGGGTCACAAGACACCATCATGTGACACTCTGAAGAAGGCGAAAGACTTTCGTATTGTGACATCCTCAAGGCCTAAACACTCATCCGAGCAAATATAAGGTAGATTTTGTTAACCTGCCCGGAGAAAAAAATCAACGAAAATAATTTGTATTTGTTTTAACCAGTTGGTGGCGCTACCACTGCGATCAAAAATAAGTTGGCAGCCGTCTTCAGGGCCTGAATATCCTCAAATGTGAAAAATTTCGAGAAGATGGATCATCTGAATCATTTTGCAGGAACTTTTGTTGCCACGGAGAATAATCAGACTCTGCGGCACCGTAATAGCCACGCCCTTCGAAGGAAAGTCACAAAAATAGGGATAGAGTAAGATCAATGTCTTGAGTCTTTTCTAGCCAATTTTCAATCGGATTCGTTAAAAGGGCACCGTGCAGTACGTCAAAATGTAAAAAATGATATTGATTGGCGCAAGGTGTATAACAGAATATAAACATATAGATGTCTTCAGGTACCGACTCTTTATGTACATGTGAAGTTTTGGATTTTTAGCAGCATGTGCAGGAGAGTTATTAAGCATTTTGTCCATTGCGGCGAAGGAAATCTTAAGTGAAAACTTTGAAGCCCCGCCCCCGTCATATAGTATTTCGGAAACAAAAGATTTTAGCCCCAATTTTAGCCCCAGTGTTTGTCCCAGGTCTTAAGATGCTACAGACAGAATTTTAAGGCAATCAGATGAAGCCTTTAGGATCAGGGTGCAAAAGAATGACCCCTGTAAACATGCAAAAAAGGGCAAAAGTCGGACTTTCAAAAATTCATAACTCACTTCCTGTTCATATTAGACGTTTAAAATATCAAATTTCTCGCCATGCCCGATGAGACTGCCAAGTTTGGTGAGTTTTTGTGCATGTTTCGGGGGTCAAAAATGCAATCGAACAATCGGAAAAATAATAATAATAATAATTTCTACAAAAACAACAGGGATTTCGCAGCGGTCGCTGCTCGGGCCCTAATAATAATTTCTACATAAACAATAGGGACCTCTCAGCGGTCGCTGCTCGGGCCCCAATAATAATTTCTACACAAAGTCCATTGTGGTGACCCGCCCCCTTTTAAGTAAATTCAAAATGGCCGACTTCCTGTAAAACCTAGCTCATTGCTCCAAGAGACTTTTTTGTAGGTCTTGGTCTTATACATAGAGTGAACCCTCGCTACTTGGCGGTTCACCTTTCGCGGGTTCAGTGCTTCGCGGGTCTAAAAAATATTCGGGGGCATTGTAGTTTCGCCGAGCGGTACGACGGGGCGCTGGAGCGGTTAGACGGCCGGTGTGCGCCGAAGAAGAGCGTGGGCGAAGAGGAGAGTGGACGAAGAAGAGCACGTTCCCCCGGACACGATCGGTGGCGACGTTTCGCGCGGTTCGGACAGTACCAGAGCTCCGGCCGGCGTGCGTGGCAGTTAAGCCGTAGAGGAGAACCTTCCCCGGGCACGGGCGGTGCCAAGCGGCCCCTAAGTTTAACCGAATGGAAGCTCCGGAGGAGGAGGGCATGCTCGCGTCACAGTAAGCCGAAGAGGAGCACCTTCCCCGGGCACGGGCGGTTCCAAGCGGCCCCTAAGTTTAACCGAATGGAAGCTCCGGAGGAGGAGGGCATGCTCGCGTCACAGTAAGCCGAAGAGGAGCACCTTCCCCGGGCACGGGCGGTGCCAAGCGGCCCCTAAGTTTAACCGAATGGAAGCTCCGGGGGAGGAGGGCGGGTGTGTGTCACAGTTAAGCCGAATTGGAGCACCTCTTCCGCCCGGGCACGAGCGGAGCGCGAAGCTGTCAGTTATGAATGTATAAAAGAATAAATAAATAAATGAATAAAGAATGCCACCTTTCATTTCACAGGGCACACCGGACGGCGTACCAGCAGGTAAAAGTCGGAGTAATTAAATAAATACAAAAAGAATGGCTGGGGAATAAAAAAATAATACGTTTTAATAATAATTTGGTTTTTTTGTTATAACATGAATTTCACTCTCTCTCTCTCTCTCTCCCCGTATATATATATATATATATATATATATATATATATATATATATATATTTATTATATATATTGTATTTTCTTTTAAGCATTTTTGAAGGTGCGCCGCTACTTCGCGGATTTTCAGTTTCCGCGGGTGGTCTCGGTCCCCATTAACCGCGATAACCGAGGGTTCACTGTACTCCATAAAATTTACAAAAAGCGAGGTGAAACACTCAACCAGGGCTGCTTTTTTGAACATTTCTCGAGGGCCATGGCGAGCCATTTCAAAAAAGCTGCACAACTAACGTATAAAATATTGATAAATTTGCTCTGCCTGATGTGTGTGTCAAGTTTCACGAGTTGTCGTTCATATTTAGAACCTCATAATCAGCGTTGTTTTATTGCCAAACAGTGCAATGCCACTCCCACAACTTTTCACGAAAAAGGATGAATTTCGTATTGTGACATCCTCATGGCCGAAACAGTCCTCCGAGCATATATGAGGGCGACCTTGTTGAGTTGCACGGAGAAAAACATCCAAGAAAATAACTTTTATTAGCTTTTACCAGTTGGTGGCGCTACTACTACGATGAAAAATAAGTTGGTAGATGTCTTCAGGGCTGAAGTATCCTCAAATGTGTACAACTTCGAGAAGATAGGATCATCTGAGTCATGTTGCCGGAGCTTTTGTTGCCACAAAGTACAATCGGACTTTTCAGCACCGTAATAGCCACGCCTTTTGCCAAAACGTCACAAAACTCGGCAGAGAGTAAGATCATTGTCTTGAGTCTTTTCTGACTAATTTTCAGTCGGATTCGTCAAAAGGGCACGGTGCAGTACGTGAAAATTAAAATAAAAACAAATTTTTGATTCCACTTGGCGGCGCTGTGTGTATAACAAAATAATAACATTAAGATGTCTTCAGGTCGGGACATTTTATTTACAGGTGAAGGTTTGGATTTTTAGGAGCATGTGCAGGGGAGTTATTAAGCATTCATTTATTTGTATTAGGTTCATTTTGTCTTCTTATTATTGATATTTGACAGATTCATTAAAAGCAGACAATTATGTTTTCGGTAAATTTTTTACCTGACATGTTTCGGCGAGTCTTTCGCCTTCTTCAGAGTGTCGCATGATGGTGTCTTGAGACCCGTCTTTATCAGCTGATGTTCCATGAGGGTGTGACTTACCTGTCAAAAAAATGAAAAATCAGAGCAGTAAAAGAACAAGCACAACATGAACATTACAAATCAGCAATCACTGACCACTGCAAAAGGGAAAACCACATCATGGACCGGGAGAAGGGCAGGGTCATCCGCACAGAAGAGAACAAACAACAGCGCTGGATCAGAGAGGCCATTGAGATCTGCAAGCAAGGCATAAAAACCATGAACAGAGACAAGGGAGCCTTCATCCTCTCTACCACCTGGACCAGCATCTTGGCGGAGTTAACGGACAGCGGGGGGCGTGACTTGCCTTCATTCTTGTGACAGGTAAGTCACGCCCTCATGGAACATCAGCTGATAAAGACGGGTCACAAGACACCATCATGTGACACTCTGAAGAAGGCGAAAGACTTTCGTATTGTGACATCCTCAAGGCCTAAACACTAATCCGAGCAAATATAAGGTAGATTTTGTGAACCTGCCCGGAGAAAAACATCAACGAAAATAATTTGTATTTGTTTTACCAGTTGGTGGCGCTACCACTGCGATCAAAAATAAGTTGGCAGCCGTCTTCAGGGCCTGAATATCCTCAAATGTGAAAAATTTCGAGAAGATGGATCATCTGAATCATTTTGCAGGAACTTTTGTTGCCACGGAGAATAATCAGACTCTGCGGCACCGCAATAGCCACGCCCTTCGAAGGAAAGTCACAAAAATAGGGATAGAGTAAGATCAATGTCTTGAGTCTTTTCTCGCCAATTTTCAATCGGATTCGTTAAAAGGGCACCGTGCAGTACGTCAAAACGTAAAAAATGATATTGATTGGCGCAAGGTGTATAACAGAATATAAACATATAGATGTCTTCAGGTACCGACTCTTTATGTACATGTGAAGTTTTGGATTTTTAGCAGCATGTGCAGGAGAGTTATTAAGCATTTTGTCCATTGCGGCGAAGGAAATCTTAAGTGAAAACTTTGAAGCCCCGCCCCCGTCATATAGTATTTCAGAAACAAAAGATTTTAGCCCCAGTGTTTGTCCCAGGTCTTAAGATGCTACAGACAAAATTTTAAGGCAATCAGATGAAGCCTTTAGGATCAGGGTGCAAAAGAATGACCCCTGTAAACATGCAAAAAAGAGCAAAAGTCGGACTTTCAAAAATTCATAACTCACTTCCTGTTCATATTAGACGTTTAAAATATCAAATTTCTCGCCATGCCCGATGAGACTGCCAAGTTTGGTGAGTTTTTGTGCATGTTTCGGGGGTCAAAAATGCGATCGAACAATCGGAAAAATAATAATAATAATAATTTCTACAAAAACAACAGGGACTTCGCAGCGGTCGCTGCTCAGGCCCTAATAATAATAATAATAATAATAATAAAAAAAGTAATAATATTTTCTAGAAAAACAATAGGGACCTCGCAGCGGTCACTGCTCGGGCCCTAATAATAATAATAATAATAATTTCCACAAAAACAATGGGGACCTCGTAGCGGTCGCTGCTCGGCCCTAATAATAATTTCTACATAAACAATAGGGACCTCGCCGCGGTCGCTGCTCGGGCCCCAATAATAATTTCTACACAAAGTCCATTGTGGTGACCCGCCCCCTTTTAAGTAAATTCAAAATGGCCGACTTCCTGTAAAACCTAGCTCATTGCTCCAAGAGACTTTTTTGTAGGTCTTGGCCTTATACATACAGTGAACCCTCGCTACTTCGCGGTTCACCTTTCGCGGGTTCAGTGCTTCGCGGGTATAAAAAATATTCGGGGGCATTGTAGTTTCGCCGAGCGGCACGACGGGCGCTGGAGCGGTTAAACGGCCGGCGTGCGCCGAAGAAGAGCGTGGGCGAAGAGGAGATTGGACGAAGAAGAGCACGTTCCCCCGGACACGATCGGTGGCGACGTTTCGCGCGGTTCGTACCGTACCAGAGCTCCGGCCGGCGTGCGTGGCAGTTAAGCCGTAGAGGAGCACCTTCCCCGGGCACGGGCGGTGCCAAGCGGCCCCTAAGTTTAACCGAATGGAAGCTCCGGAGGAGGAGGGCATGCTCGCGTCACAGTAAGCCGAAGAGGAGCACCTTCCCCGGGCACGGGCGGTTCCAAGCGGCCCCTAAGTTTAACCGAATGGAAGCTCCGGAGGAGGAGGGCATGCTCGCGTCACAGTAAGCCGAAGAGGAGCACCTTCGCCGGGCACGGGCGGTTCCAAGCGGCCCCTAAGTTTAACCGAATGGAAGCTCCGGAGGAGGAGGGCATGCTCGCGACACAGTAAGCCGAAGAGGAGCACCTTCCCCGGGCACGGGCGGTGCCAAGCGGCCCCTAAGTTTAACCGAATGGAAGCTCCGGGGGAGGAGGGCGGGCGTGTGTCACAGTTAAGCCGAATTGGAACACCTCTTCCGCCCGGGCACGAACGGAGCGCGAAGCTGTCAGTTATGAATGAATAAATGAATAAATAAATAAAGAATGCCACCTTTCATTTCACAGGGCACACCGGACGGCGTACCAGCAGGTAAAAGTCGGAGTAATTAAATAAATACAAAAAGAATGGCTGGGGAATAAAAAAATAATACGTTTTAATAATAATTTGTTTTTTTTGTTATAACATGAATTTCACTCTCTCTCTCCCCGTATATATATATATATATATATATATATATTGTATTTTTTTTTAAAGCATTTTTGAAGGTGCGCCGCTACTTCGCGGATTTTCAGTTTTCGCGGGTGGTCTCGGTCCCCATTAACCGCGATAACCGAGGGTTCACTGTACTCCATAAAATTTACAAAAAGCGAGGTGAAACACTCAACCAGGGCTGCTCTGCATGTTGTGCTGGGCCACCTGGAACAACAGCGGAGCTATGCAAGGATGCTCTTTGTGGACTACAGCTCGGCATTCAACACAATCATCCCAGACATCCTCGTCGCCAAACTGGACACTCTCGGCCTCCCTGCCCTCACACACATCTGGATTAAGGACTTTCTGACCAACAGACCCCAGACTGTGTTGCTCGGCCCCTACACGTCCTCCACCGTCATGGTGAGCACCGGTTCCCCCCAAGGATGCGTGCTGAGCCCTCTCCTGTACGCCCTCTACACCTACGACTGCAGCCCGGCCCACGGCAACAACACCATCGTCAAGTTTGCTGACGACACGACAGTGGTCGGTCTGATCTCGGAAGGTGACGAGACAGCCTACAGAGAGGAGGTAGGGAGACTGACAACTTGGTGCAAGGACAACAGACTGCACCTTAACTCTGCTAAAACAAAGGAGATTGTCGTCGACTTCAGGAGGAACAAGACGCTGCCGCACCCCTCTGCATCGAAGGCGTGTGTGTGGAGAGGGTCCACACGTTCAAGTTCCTGGGAGTACAGATCTCCGATGACCTTTCTTGGAGTCACAACACCACAGCAGTGGTAAAGAAGGTCCGCCAACGTCTGCACTTCCTGAGAGTCCTCAGGAAATTCAACCTGGACAGGAAGCTGCTGCTGGCCTTCTACCACTCGTCCATCGAGAGCCTGCTGACGTACTGTGTCTCCACCTGGTACAGCGGCTGCACTGAGGCGGACAGAGTGAGGCTCCAGAGGACAGTCAAAACAGCGCAAAGGATTATTGGCTGCCCTCTCCCCTCGCTGTCGGACATCTACACCGCCCGGTGCCTCAGAGGGGCTCTCAACATCGTCAAAGACAATACCCACCCAAACTCACACCTGTTCGACCGGTTGCCCTCTGGCAGGCGCTACAGATGCATCAAATCAAGGACCAATAGACTGAGAAACAGTTTCTTTCCGAGAGCCATCTCCATACTGAACTCTCACACACACACGAGACCACCCTAACCTTGCAAAACAGCATTGTGATGTGTTTCTATATGCCCTATTCAGTACTGAATTCCATTGCACTGTCTTATTTATTTATCTAATTTATATATTGTCTGTATTATTGTTGTATTGCACTGGAGAGGGGAGCCCTCTAATCTCGTTGCACACTTGAGTACAATGACAATAAAGGGATTTCTATTTCTATTCTATTCTTTTTTTAACTTTTCTCGAGGGCCAAGGCGAGCCATTTCAAAAAAGCTGCACAACTAACGTATAAAATATTGATAAATTTGCTCTGCCTGATGTGTGTGTAAAGTTTCACGAGTTGTCGTTCATATTTAGAACCTCATAATCAGCGTTGTTTTATTGCCGAACAGTGCAATGCCACTTCCACAACTTTTCACGAAAAAGGATGAATTTCGTATTGTGACATCCTCATGGCCGAAACAGTCATCCGAGCATATATGAGGGCGACCTTGTTGAGTTGCACGGAGAAAAACATCCAAGAAAATAACTTGTATTAGCTTTTACCAGTTGGTGGCGCTACTACTACGATGAAAAATAAGTTGGTAGATGTCTTCAGGGCTGAAGTATCCTCAAATGTGTACAACTTCGAGAAGATAGGATCATCTGAGTCATGTTGCCGGAGCTTTTGTTGCCACAAAGTACAATCGGACTTTTCAGCACCGTAATAGCCACGCCTTTTGCCAAAACGTCACAAAATTCGGCAGAGAGTAAGATCATTGTCTTGAGTCTTTTCTGACTAATTTTCAGTCGGATTCGTCAAAAGGGCACCGTGCAGTACGTGAAAATTAAAATAAAAACACATTTTTGATTCCACTTGGCGGCGCTGTGTGTATAACAAAATAATAACATTAAGATGTCTTCAGGTCGGGACGTTTTATTTACAGGTGAAGGTTTGGATTTTTAGGAGCATGTGCAGGGGCGTTATTAAGCATTCATTTATTTGTATTAGGTTCATTTTGTCTTCTTATTATTGATATTTGACTGATTCATTAAAAGCAGACAATTATGTTTTAGGTTAATTTTTTACCTGACATGTTTCGGCGAGTCTTTCGCCTTCTTCAGAGTGTCGCATGATGGTGTCTTGAGACCCGTCTTTATCAGCTGATGTTCCATGTGGGTGTGACTTACCTGTCAAAAAAATGAAAAATCAGAGCAGTAAAAGAACAAGCACAACATGAACATTACAAATCAGCAATCACTGACCACTGCAAAAGGGAAAACCACATCATGGACCGGGAGAAGGGCAAGGTCATCCGCACCGAAGAGAACAAACAACAGCGCTGGATCAGAGAGGCCATTGAGATCTGCAAGCGAGGCATAAAAACCATGAACAGAGACAATCCTCTCTACCACCTGGAGCAGCATCTTGGCGGAGTGAACGGACAGCGGGGGGCGTGACTTGCCTTCATTCTTGTGACAGGTAAGTCACGCCCTCATGGAACATCAGCTGATAAAGACGGGTCACAAGACACCATCATGTGACACTCTGAAGAAGGCGAAAGACTTTCGTATTGTGACATCCTCAAGGCCTAAACACTCATCCGAGCAAATATAAGGTAGATTTTGTTAACCTGCCCGGAGAAAAAAATCAACGAAAATAATTTGTATTTG
Source organism: Idiotropiscis lumnitzeri (assembly GCF_059441095.1). Classification (NCBI taxonomy): domain Eukaryota; kingdom Metazoa; phylum Chordata; class Actinopteri; order Syngnathiformes; family Syngnathidae; genus Idiotropiscis; species Idiotropiscis lumnitzeri. The sequence continues at coordinate 99,193 of NW_028283581.1, read as the reverse complement.
TTTTAACCAGTTGGTGGCGCTACCACTGCGATCAAAAATAAGTTGGCAGCCGTCTTCAGGGCCTGAATATCCTCAAATGTGAAAAATTTCGAGAAGATGGATCATCTGAATCATTTTGCAGGAACTTTTGTTGCCACGGAGAATAATCAGACTCTGCGGCACCGTAATAGCCACGCCCTTCGAAGGAAAGTCACAAAAATAGGGATAGAGTAAGATCAATGTCTTGAGTCTTTTCTAGCCAATTTTCAATCGGATTCGTTAAAAGGGCACCGTGCAGTACGTCAAAATGTAAAAAATTATATTGATTGGCGCAAGGTGTATAACAGAGTATAAACATATAGATGTCTTCAGGTACCGACTCTTTATGTACATGTGAAGTTTTGGATTTTTAGCAGCATGTGCAGGAGAGTTATTAAGCATTTTGTCCATTGCGGCGAAGGAAATCTTAAGTGAAAACTTTGAAGCCCCGCCCCCGTCATATAGTATTTCGGAAACAAAAGATTTTAGCCCCAATTTTAGCCCCAGTGTTTGTCCCAGGTCTTAAGATGCTACAGACAGAATTTTAAGGCAATCAGATGAAGCCTTTAGGATCAGGGTGCAAAAGAATGACCCCTGTAAACATGCAAAAAAGGGCAAAAGTCGGACTTTCAAAAATTCATAACTCACTTCCTGTTCATATTAGACGTTTAAAATATCAAATTTCTCCCCATGCCCGATGAGACTGCCAAGTTTGGTGAGTTTTTGTGCATGTTTCGGGGGTCAAAAATGCAATCGAACAATCGGAAAAATAATAATAATAATAATTTCTACAAAAACAACAGGGACTTCGCAGCGGTCGCTGCTCAGGCCCTAATAATAATAATAATAATAATAATAAAAGTAATAATATTTTCTACAAAAACAATAGGGACCTCGCAGCCGTCGCAGCTCGGGCCCTAATAACAATTTCTAGAAAAACAATAGGGACCTCGCAGCGGTCACTGCTCGGGCCCTAATAATAATAATAATAATAATTTCTACAAAAACAATAGGGACCTCGCCGCGGTCGCTGCTCGGGCCCCAATTATAATTTCTACACAAAGTCCATTGTGGTGACCCGCCCCCTTTTAAGTAAATTCAAAATGGCCGACTTCCTGTAAAACCTAGCTCATTGCTCCAAGAGACTTTTTTGTAGGTCTTGGTCTTATACATACAGTGAACCCTCGCTACTTGGCGGTTCACCTTTCGCGGGTTCAGTGCTTCGCGGGTCTAAAAAATATTCGGGGGCATTGTAGTTTCGCCGAGCGGCACGACGGGGCGCTGGAGCGGTTAGACGGCCGGTGTGCGCCGAAGAAGAGCGTGGGCGAAGAGGAGAGTGGACGAAGAAGAGCACGTTCCCCCGGACACGATCGGTGGCGACGTTTCGCGCGGTTCGGACAGTACCAGAGCTCCGGCCGGCGTGCGTGGCAGTTAAGCCGTAGAGGAGAACCTTCCCCGGGCACGGGCGGTGCCAAGCGGCCCCTAAGTTTAACCGAATGGAAGCTCCGGAGGAGGAGGGCATGCTCGCGTCACAGTAAGCCGAAGAGGAGCACCTTCCCCGGGCACGGGCGATTCCAAGCGGCCCCTAAGTTTAACCGAATGGAAGCTCCGGAGGAGGAGGGCATGCTCGCGTCACAGTAAGCCGAAGAGGAGCACCTTCCCCGGGCACGGGCGGTGCCAAGCGGCCCCTAAGTTTAACCGAATGGAAGCTCCGGGGGAGGAGGGCGGGTGTGTGTCACAGTTAAGCCGAATTGGAGCACCTCTTCCGCCCGGGCACGAGCGGAGCGCGAAGCTGTCAGTTATGAATGTATAAAAGAATAAATAAATAAATGAATAAAGAATGCCACCTTTCATTTCACAGGGCACACCGGACGGCGTACCAGCAGATAAAAGTCGGAGTAATTAAATAAATACAAAAAGAATGGCTGGGGAATAAAAAAATAATACGTTTTAATAATAATTTGGTTTTTTTGTTATAACATGAATTTCACTCTCTCTCTCCCCGTATATATATATATATATATATATATATATATATATATATATATATATATATTTATATATTTATTATATATATTGTATATTTTTTTAAGCATTTTTGAAGGTGCGCCGCTACTTCGCGGATTTTCAGTTTTCGCGGGTGGTCTCTGTCCCCATTAACCGCGATTACCGAGGGTTCACTGTACTCCATAAAATTTACAAAAAGCGAGGTGAAACACTCAACCAGGGCTGCTTTTTTTAACATTTCTCGAGGGCCATGGCGAGCCATTTCAAAAAAGCTGCACAACTAACGTATAAAATATTGATAAATTTGCTCGGCCTGATGTGTGTGTAAAGTTTCACGAGTTGTCGTTCATATTTAGAACCTCATAATCAGCGTTGTTTTATTGCCGAACAGTGCAATGCCACTCCCACAACTTTACACGAAAAAGGACGAATTTCGTATTGTGACATCCTCATGGCCGAAACAGTCATCCGAGCATATATGAGGGCGACCTTGTTGAGTTGCACGGGGAAAAACATCCAAGAAAATAACTTGTATTAGCTTTTACCAGTTGGTGGCGCTACTACTACGATGAAAAATAAGTTGGTCGATGTCTTCAGGGCTGAAGTATCCTCAAATGTGTACAACTTCGAGAAGATAGGATCATCTGAGTCATGTTGCCGGAGCTTTTGTTGCCACAGAGTACAATCTGACTTTTCAGCACCGTAATAGCCACGCCTTTTGCCAAAACGTCACAAAATTCGGCAGAGAGAAAGATCATTGTCTTGAGTCTTTTCTGACTAATTTTCAGTCGGATTTGTCAAAAGGGCACCGTGCAGGATGTGAAAATTAAAATAAAAACACATTTTTGATTCCACTTGGCGGCGCTGTGTGTAGAACAAAATAATAACATTAAGATGTCTTCAGGTCGGGACGTTTTATTTACAGGTGAAGGTTTGGATTTTCAGGAGCATGTGCAGGGGAGTTATTAAGCATTCATTTATTTGTATTAGGTTCATTTTGTCTTCTTATTATTGATATTTGACTGATTCATTAAAAGCAGACAATTATGTTTTAGGTTAATTTTTTACCTGACATGTTTCGGCGAGTCTTTCGCCTTCTTCAGAGTGTCGCATGATGGTGTCTTGAGACCCGTCTTTATCAGCTGATGTTCCATGAGGGTGTGACTTACCTGTCAAAAAAATGAAAAATCAGAGCAGTAAAAGAACAAGCACAACATGAACATTACAAATCAGCAATCACTGACCACTGCAAAAGGGAAAACCACATCATGGACCGGGAGAAGGGCAGGGTCATCCGCACCGAAGAGAACAAACAACAGCGCTGGATCAGAGAGGCCATTGAGATCTGCAAGCGAGGCATAAAAACCATGAACAGAGACAAGGGAGCCTTCATCCTCTCTACCACCTAGAGCAGCATCTTGGCGGAGTGAACGGACAGCGGGGGGTGTGACTTGCCTTCATTCTTGTGACAGGTAAGTCACGCCCTCATGGAACATCAGCTGATAAAGACGGGTCACAAGACACCATCATGTGACACTCTGAAGAAGGCGAAAGACTTTCGTATTGTGACATCCTCAAGGCCTAAACACTCATCCGAGCAAATATAAGGTAGATTTTGTGAACCTGCCCGGAGAAAAACATCAACGAAAATAATTTGTATTTGTTTTAACCAGTTGGTGGCGCTACCACTGCGATCAAAAATAAGTTGGCAGCCGTCTTCAGGGCCTGAATATCCTCAAATGTGAAAAATTTCGAGAAGATGGATCATCTGAATCATTTTGCAGGAACTTTTGTTGCCACGGAGAATAATCAGACTCTGCGGCACCGCAATAGCCACGCCCTTCGAAGGAAAGTCACAAAAATAGGGATAGAGTAAGATCAATGTCTTGAGTCTTTTCTAGCCAATTTTCAATCGGATTCGTTAAAAGGGCACCGTGCAGTACGTCAAAATGTAAAAAATGTTATTGATTGGCGCAAGGTGTATAACAGAATATAAACATATAGATGTCTTCAGGTACCGACTCTTTATGTACATGTGAAGTTTTGGATTTTTAGCAGCATGTGCAGGAGAGTTATTAAGCATTTTGTCCATTGCGGCGAAGGAAATCTTAAGTGAAAACTTTGAAGCCCCGCCCCCGTCATATAGTATTTCGGAAACAAAAGATTTTAGCCCCAGTGTTTGTCCCAGGTCTTAAGATGCTACAGACAGAATTTTAAGGCAATCAGATGAAGCCTTTAGGATCAGGGTGCAAAAGAATGACCCCTGTAAACATGCAAAAAAGGGCAAAAGTCGGACTTTCAAAAATTCATAACTCACTTCCTGTTCATATTAGACGTTAAAATATCAAATTTCTCGCCATGCCCGATGAGACTGCCAAGTTTGGTGAGTTTTTGTGCATGTTTCGGGGTCAAAAATGCGATCGTACAATCGGAAAAATAATAATAATAATAATTTCTACAAAAACAACAGGGACTTCGCAGCGGTCGCTGCTCAGGCCCTAATAATAATAATAATAATAATAATAAAAGTAATGATATTTTCTACAAAAACAATAGGGACCTCGCAGCCGTCGCAGCTCGGGCCCTAATAACAATTTCTAGAAAAACAATAGGGACCTCGCAGCGGTCACTGCTCGGGCCCTAATAATAATAATAATAATAATTTCCACAAAAACAATGGGGACCTCGTAGCGGTCGCTGCTCGGGCCCTAATAATAATTTCTACATAAACAATAGGGACCTCGCCGCGGTCGCTGCTCGGGCCCCAATAATAATTTCTACACAAAGTCCATTGTGGTGACCCGCCCCTTTTAAGTAAATTCAAAATGGCCGACTTCCTGTAAAACCTAGCTCATTGCTTCAAGAGACTTTTTTGTAGGTCTTGGTCTTATACATACAGTGAACCCTCGCTACTTCGCGGTTCACCTTTCGCGGGTTCAGTGCTTCGCGGGTATAAAAAATATTCGGGGGCATTGTAGTTTCGCCGAGTGGCACGACGGGCGCTGGAGCGGTTAGACGGCCGGCGTGCGCCGGAGAAGAGCGTGGGCGAAGAGGAGAGTGGACGAAGAAGAGCACGTTCCCCCGGACACGATCGGTGGCGACGTTTCGCGCGGTTCGGACCGTACCAAGGCTCCGGCCGGCGTGCGTGGCAGTTAAGCCGTAGAGGAGCACCGTCCCCGGGCACGGGCGGTGCCAAGCGGCCCCTAAGTTTAACCGAATGGAAGCTCCGGAGGAGGAGGGCATGCTCGCGTCACAGTAAGCCGAAGAGGAGCACCTTCCCCAGGCACGGGCGGTTCCAAGCGGCCCCTAAGTTTAACCAAATGGAAGCTCCGGAGGAGGAGGGCATGCTCGCGTCACAGTAAGCCGAAGAGGAGCACCTTTGCCGGGCACGGGCGGTTCCAAGCGGCCCCTAAGTTTAACCGAATGGAAGCTCCGGAGGAGGCGGGCATGCTCGCGTCACAGTAAGCCGAAGAGGAGCACCTTCCCCGGGCACGGGCGGTGCCAAGCGGCCCCTAAGTTTAACCGAATGGAAGCTCCGGGGGAGGAGGGCGGGCGTGTGTCACAGTTAAGCCGAATTGGAACACCTCTTCCGCCCGGACACGAACGGAGCGCGAAGCTGTCAGTTATGAATGAATAAATGAATAAATAAATAAATAATTAAAGAATGCCACCTTTCATTTCACAGGGAACACCGGACGGCGTACCAGCTGGTAAAAGTCGGAGTAATTAAATAAATACAAAAAGAATGGCTGGGGAATAAAAAAATAATACGTTTTAATAATAATTTGGTTTTTTTGTTATAACATGAATTTCACTCTCTCTCTCTCTCTCTCCCCGTATATATATATATATATATATATATATATATATATATATATATATATATATATATATATATATATTATTATATATATTGTATTTTCTTTTAAGCATTTTTGAAGGTGCGCCGCTACTTCGCGGATTTTCAGTTTCCGCGGGTGGTCTCGGTCCCCATTAACCGCGATAACCGAGGGTTCACTGTACTCCATAAAATTTACAAAAAGCGAGGTGAAACACTCAACCAGGGCTGCTTTTTTGAACATTTCTCGAGGGCCATGGCGAGCCATTTCAAAAAAGCTGCACAACTAACGTATAAAATATTGATAAATTTGCTCTGCCTGATGTGTGTGTCAAGTTTCACGAGTTGTCGTTCATATTTAGAACCTCATAATCAGCGTTGTTTTATTGCCAAACAGTGCAATGCCACTCCCACAACTTTTCACGAAAAAGGATGAATTTCGTATTGTGACATCCTCATGGCCGAAACAGTCCTCGGAGCATATATGAGGGCGACCTTGTTGAGTTGCACGGAGAAAAACATCCAAGAAAATAACTTGTATTAGCTTTTACCAGTTGGTGGCGCTACTACTACGATGAAAAATAAGTTGGTAGATGTCTTCAGGGCTGAAGTATCCTCAAATGTGTACAACTTCGAGAAGATAGGATCATCTGAGTCATGTTGCCGGAGCTTTTGTTGCCACAGAGTACAATCGGACTTTTCAGCACCGTAATAGCCACGCCTTTTGCCAAAACGTCACAAAATTCGGCAGAGAGTAAGATCATTGTCTTGAGTCTTTTCTGACTAATTTTCAGTCGGATTCGTCAAAAGGGCACCGTGCAGTACGTGGAAATTAAAATAAAAACAAATTTTTGATTCCACTTGGCGGCGCTGTGTGTATAACAAAATAATAACATTAAGATGTCTTCAGGTCGGGACATTTTATTGACAGGTGAAGGTTTGGATTATTAGGAGCATGTGCAGGGGAGTTATTAAGCATTCATTTATTTGTATGAGGTTCATTTTGTCTTCTTATTATTGATATTTGACAGATTCATTAAAAGCAGACAATTATGTTTTAGGTAAATGTTTTACCTGACATGTTTCGGCGAGTCTTTCGCCTTCTTCAGAGTGTCGCATGATGGTGTCTTGAGACCCGTCTTTATCAGCTTATGTTCCATGAGGGTGTGAATTACCTGTCAAAAAAATGAAAAATCATAGCAGTAAAAGAACAAGCACAACATGAATATTACAAATCAGCAATCACTGACCACTGCAGAAGGGAAAACCATATCATGGACCGGGCGAAGGGCAGGGTCATCCGCACCGAAGAGAACAAACAACAGCGCTGGATCAGAGAGGCCATTGAGATCTGCAAGCGAGGCATAAAAACCATGAACAGAGACAAGGGAGCCTTCATCCTCTCTACCACCTGGAGCAGCATCTTGGCGGAGTGAACGGACAGCGGGGGGTGTGACTTGCCTTCATTCTTGTGACAGGTAAGTCACGCCCTCATGGAACATCAGCTGATAAAGACGGGTCACAAGACACCATCATGTGACACTCTGAAGAAGGCGAAAGACTTTCGTATTGTGACATCCTCAAGGCCTAAACACTAATCCGAGCAAATATAAGGTAGATTTTGTGAACCTGCCCGGAGAAAAACATCAACGAAAATAATTTGTATTTGTTTTACCAGTTGGTGGCGCTACCACTGCGATCAAAAATAAGTTGGCAGCCGTCTTCAGGGCCTGAATATCCTCAAATGTGAAAAATTTCGAGAAGATGGATCATCTGAATCATTTTGCAGGAACTTTTGTTGCCACGGAGAATAATCAGACTCTGCGGCACCGCAATAGCCACGCCCTTCGAAGGAAAGTCACAAAAATAGGGATAGAGTAAGATCAATGTCTTGAGTCTTTTCTCGCCAATTTTCAATCGGATTCGTTAAAAGGGCACCGTGCAGTATGTCAAAACGTAAAAAATGATATTGATTGGCGCAAGGTGTATAACAGAATATAAACATATAGATGTCTTCAGGTACCGACTCTTTATGTACATGTGAAGTTTTGGATTTTTAGCAGCATGTGCAGGAGAGTTATTAAGCATTTTGTCCATTGCGGCGAAGGAAATCTTAAGTGAAAACTTTGAAGCCCCGCCCCCGTCATATAGTATTTCGGAAACAAAAGATTTTAGCCCCAGTGTTTGTCCCAGGTCTTAAGATGCTACAGACAAAATTTTAAGGCAATCAGATGAAGCCTTTAGGATCAGGGTGCAAAAGAATGACCCCAGTAAACATGCAAAAAAGGGCAAAAGTCGGACTCTCAAAAATTCAAAACTCACTTCCTGTTCATATTAGACGTTAAAATATCAAATTTCTCGCCATGCCCGATGAGACTGCCAAGTTTGGTGAGTTTTTGTGCATGTTTTGGGGGTCAAAAATGCGATCGAACAATCGGAAAAATAATAATAATAATAATTTCTACAAAAACAACAGGGACTTCGCAGCGGTCGCTGCTCAGGCCCTAATAATAATAATAATAATAATAATAAAAAAAGTAATAATATTTTCTAGAAAAACAATAGGGACCTCGCAGCCGTCGCAGCTCGGGCCATAATAACAATTTCTAGAAAAACAATAGGGACCTCGCAGCGGTCACTGCTCGGGCCCTAATAATAATAATAATAATAATTTCCACAAAAACAATGGGGACCTCGTAGCGGTCGCTGCTCGGGCCCTAATAATAATTTCTACATAAACAATAGGGACCTCGCCGCGGTCGCTGCTCGGGCCCCAATAATAATTTCTACACAAAGTCCATTGTGGTGACCCGCCCCCTTTTAAGTAAATTCAAAATGGCCGACTTCCTGTAAAACCTAGCTCATTGCTCCAAGAGACTTTTTTGTAGGTCTTGGCCTTATACATACAGTGAACCCTCGCTACTTCGCGGTTCACCTTTCGCGGGTTCAGTGCTTCGCGGGTATAAAAAATATTCGGGGGCATTGTAGATTCGCCGAGCGGCACGACGGGCGCTGGAGCGGTTAAACGGCCGGCGTGCGCCGAAGAAGAGCGTGGGCGAAGAGGAGATTGGACGAAGAAGAGCACGTTCCCCCGGACACGATCGGTGGCGACGTTTCGCGCGGTTCGGACCGTACCAGAGCTCCGGCCGGCGTGCGTGGCAGTTAAGCCGTAGAGGAGCACCTTCCCCGGGCACGGGCGGTGCCAAGCGGCCCCTAAGTTTAACCGAATGGAAGCTCCGGAGGAGGAGGGCATGCTCGCGTCACAGTAAGCCGAAGAGGAGCACCTTCCCCGGGCACGGGCGGTTCCAAGCGGCCCCTAAGTTTAACCGAATGGAAGCTCCGGAGGAGGAGGGCATGCTCGCGACACAGTAAGCCGAAGAGGAGCACCTTCCCCGGGCACGGGCGGTGCCAAGCGGCCCCTAAGTTTAACCGAATGGAAGCTCCGGGGGAGGAGGGCGGGCGTGTGTCACAGTTAAGCCGAATTGGAAAACCTCTTCCGCCCGGGCACGAACGGAGCGCGAAGCTGTCAGTTATGAATGAATAAATGAATAAATAAATAAATAAATAAAGAATGCCACCTTTCATTTCACAGGGCACACCGGACGGCGTACCAGCAGGTAAAAGTCGGAGTAATTAAATAAATACAAAAAGAATGGCTGGGGAATAAAAAAATAATACGTTTTAATAATAATTTGGTTTTTTTGTTATAACATGAATTTCACTCTCTCTCTCTCTCCTCGTATATATATATATATATATATATATATATAAATATATATATATATATATATTTATATATTTATTATATATATTGTATTTTTTTTTAAGCATTTTTGAAGGTGCGCCGCTACTTCGCGGATTTTCAGTTTTTGCGGGTGGTCTCGGTCCCCATTATAATATAATAATAATAATATAATATTCCCTTTATTAGTCCCACAATGGGGAAATTTGAGATTCGAACCCAGGCCTCGTGGGGAGACTGGGTCCTGAACGCGGCGCCTTAGACCACTCGGCCATCCTGGCAGCCAAAGAAATCATGCGAGGCACATCAGGTGGGGATCGAACCCGCGCCGATAATACGTGCTTGCACTGCAATTCTTGTCATTGACCATTCGACCATTTTAACATTAACCGCGATAACCGAGGGTTCACTGTACTCCATAAAATTTACAAAAAGCGAGGTGAAACACTCAACCAGGGCTGCTTTTTTGAACATTTCTCGAGGGCCATGGCGAGCCATTTCAAAAAAGCTGCACAACTAACGTATAAAATATTGATAAATTTGCTCTGCCTGATGTGTGTGTAAAGTTTCACGAGTTGTCGTTCATATTTAGAACCTCATAATCAGCGTTGTTTTATTGCCGAACAGTGCAATGCCACTCCCACAACTTTTCACGAAAAAGGATGAATTTCGTATTGTGACATCCTCATGGCCGAAACAGTCATCCGAGCATATATGAGGGCGACCTTGTTGAGTTGCACGGAGAAAAACATCCAAGAAAATAATTTGTATTAGCTTTTACCAGTTGGTGGCGCTACTACTACGATGAAAAATAAGTTGGTAGATGTCTTCAGGGCTGAAGTATCCTCAAATGTGTACAACTTCGAGAAGATAGGATCATCTGAGTCATGTTGCCGGAGCTTTTGTTGCCACAAAGTACAATCGGACTTTTCAGCACCGTAATAGCCACGCCTTTTGCCAAAACGTCACAAAATTCGGCAGAGAGTAAGATCATTGTCTTGAGTCTTTTCTGACAAATTTTCAGTCGGATTCGTCAAAAGGGCACCGTGCAGTACGTGAAAATTAAAATAAAAACACATTTTTGATTCCACTTGGCGGCGCTGTGTGTATAACAAAATAATAACATTAAGATGTCTTCAGGTCGGGACGTTTTATTTACAGGTGAAGGTTTGGATTTTTAGGAGCATGTGCAGGGGAGTTATTAAGCATTCATTTATTTGTATTAGGTTCATTTTGTCTTCTTATTATTGATATTTGACAGATTCATTAAAAGCAGACAATTATGTTTTAGGTTAATTTTTTACCTGACATGTTTCGGCGAGTCTTTCGCCTTCTTCAGAGTGTCGCATGATGGTGTCTTGAGACCCGTCTTTATCAGCTGATGTTCCATGAGGGTGTGACTTACCTGTCAAAAAAATGAAAAATCAGAGCAGTAAAAGAACAAGCACAACATGAATATTACAAATCAGCAATCACTGACCACTGCAAAAGGGAAAACCACATCATGGACCGGGAGAAGGGCAGGGTCATCCGCAACGAAGAGAACAAACAACAGCGCTGGATCAGAGAGGCCATTGAGATCTGCAAGCGAGGCATAAAAACCATGAACAGAGACAAGGGAGCCTTCATCCTCTCTACCACCTGGAGCAGCATCTTGGCGGAGTGAACGGACAGCGGGGGGCGTGACTTGCCTTCATTCTTGTGACAGGTAAGTCACGCCCTCATGGAACATCAGCTGATAAAGACGGGTCACAAGACACCATCATGTGACACTCTGAAGAAGGCGAAAGACTTTCGTATTGTGACATCCTCAAGGCCTAAACACTCATCCGAGCAAATATAAGGTAGATTTTGTGAACCTGCCCGGAGAAAAACATCAACGAAAATAATTTGTATTTGTTTTAACCAGTTGGTGGCGCTACCACTGCGATCAAAAATAAGTTGGCAGCCGTCTTCAGGGCCTGAATATCCTCAAATGTGAAAAATTTCGAGAAGATGGATCATCTGAATCATTTTGCAGGAACTTTTGTTGCCACGGAGAATAATCAGACTCTGCGGCACCGTAATAGCCACGCCCTTCGAAGGAAAGTCACAAAAATAGGGATAGAGTAAGATCAATGTCTTGAGTCTTTTCTAGCCAATTTTCAATCGGATTCGTTAAAAGGGCACCGTGCAGTACGTCAAAATGTAAAAAATGTTATTGATTGGCGCAAGGTGTATAACAGAATATAAACATATAGATGTCTTCAGGTACCGACTCTTTATGTACATGTGAAGTTTTGGATTTTTAGCAGCATGTGCAGGAGAGTTATTAAGCATTTTGTCCATTGCGGCGAAGGAAATCTTAAGTGAAAACTTTGAAGCCCCGCCCCCGTCATATAGTATTTCGGAAACAAAAGATTTTAGCCCCAGTGTTTGTCCCAGGTCTTAAGATGCTACAGACAGAATTTTAAGGCAATCAGATGAAGCCTTTAGGATCAGGGTGCAAAAGAATGACCCCTGTAAACATGCAAAAAAGGGCAAAAGTCGGACTTTCAAAAATTCATAACTCACTTCCTGTTCATATTAGACGTTAAAATATCAAATTTCTCGCCATGCCCGATGAGACTGCCAAGTTTGGTGAGTTTTTGTGCATGTTTCGGGGTCAAAAATGCGATCGTACAATCGGAAAAATAATAATAATAATAATTTCTACAAAAACAACAGGGACTTCGCAGCGGTCGCTGCTCAGGCCCTAATAATAATAATAATAATAATAATAAAAGTAATAATATTTTCTACAAAAACAATAGGGACCTCGCAGCCGTCGCAGCTCGGGCCCTAATAACAATTTCTAGAAAAACAATAGGGACCTCGCAGCGGTCACTGCTCGGGCCCTAATAATAATAATAATAATAATTTCCACAAAAACAATGGGGACCTCGTAGCGGTCGCTGCTCGGGCCCTAATAATAATTTCTACATAAACAATAGGGACCTCGCCACGGTCGCTGCTCGGGCCCCAATAATAATTTCTACACAAAGTCCATTGTGGTGACCCGCCCCTTTTAAGTAAATTCAAAATGGCCGACTTCCTGTAAAACCTAGCTCATTGCTCCAAGAGACTTTTTTGTAGGTCTTGGTCTTATACATACAGTGAACCCTCGCTACTTCGCGGTTCACCTTTCGCGGGTTCAGTGCTTCGCGGGTATAAAAAATATTCGGGGGCATTGTAGTTTCGCCGAGCGGCACGACGGGCGCTGGAGCGGTTAGACGGCCGGCGTGCGCCGAAGAAGAGCGTGGGCGAAGAGGAGAGTGGACGAAGAAGAGCACGTTCCCCCGGACACGATCGGTGGCGACGTTTCGCGCGGTTCGGACCGTACCAGGGCTCCGGCCGGCGTGCGTGGCAGTTAAGCCGTAGAGGAGCACCGTCCCCGGGCACGAGCGGTGCCAAGCGGCCCCTAAGTTTAACCGAATGGAAGCTCCGGAGGAGGAGGGCATGCTCGCGTCACAGTAAGCCGAAGAGGAGCACCTTCCCCAGGCACGGGCGGTTCCAAGCGGCCCCTAAGTTTAACCAAATGGAAGCTCCGGAGGAGGAGGGCATGCTCGCGTCACAGTAAGCCGAAGAGGAGCACCTTTGCCGGGCACGGGCGGTTCCAAGCGGCCCCTAAGTTTAACCGAATGGAAGCTCCGGAGGAGGCGGGCATGCTCGCGTCACAGTAAGCCGAAGAGGAGCACCTTCCCCGGGCACGGGCGGTGCCAAGCGGCCCCTAAGTTTAACCGAATGGAAGCTCCGGGGGAGGAGGGCGGGCGTGTGTCACAGTTAAGCCGAATTGGAACACCTCTTCCGCCCGGACACGAACGGAGCGCGAAGCTGTCAGTTATGAATGAATAAATGAATAAATAAATAAATAATTAAAGAATGCCACCTTTCATTTCACAGGGAACACCGGACGGCGTACCAGCAGGTAAATGTCGGAGTAATTAAATAAATACAAAAAGAATGGCTGGGGAATAAAAAAATAATACGTTTTAATAATAATTTGGTTTTTTTGTTATAACATGAATTTCACTCTCTCTCTCTCTCTCTCCCCGTATATATATATATATATATATATATATATATATATATATATATATATATATATATATATATATATATATATTTATTATATATATTGTATTTTCTTTTAAGCATTTTTGAAGGTGCGCCGCTACTTCGCGGATTTTCAGTTTCCGCGGGTGGTCTCGGTCCCCATTAACCGCGATAACCGAGGGTTCACTGTACTCCATAAAATTTACAAAAAGCGAGGTGAAACACTCAACCAGGGCTGCTTTTTTGAACATTTCTCAAGGGCCATGGCGAGCCATTTCAAAAAAGCTGCACAACTAACGTATAAAATATTGATAAATTTGCTCTGCCTGATGTGTGTGTCAAGTTTCACGAGTTGTCGTTCATATTTAGAACCGCATAATCAGCGTTGTTTTATTGCCAAACAGTGCAATGCCACTCCCACAACTTTTCACGAAAAAGGATGAATTTCGTATTGTGACATCCTCATGGCCGAAACAGTCCTCCAAGCATATATGAGGGCGACCTTGTTGAGTTGCACGGAGAAAAACATCCAAGAAAATAACTTTTATTAGCTTTTACCAGTTGGTGGCGCTACTACTACGATGAAAAATAAGTTGGTAGATGTCTTCAGGGCTGAAGTATCCTCAAATGTGTACAACTTCGAGAAGATAGGATCATCTGAGTCATGTTGCCGGAGCTTTTGTTGCCACAAAGTACAATCGGACTTTTCAGCACCGTAATAGCCACGCCTTTTGCCAAAACGTCACAAAACTCGGCAGAGAGTAAGATCATTGTCTTGAGTCTTTTCTGACTAATTTTCAGTCGGATTCGTCAAAAGGGCACGGTGCAGTACGTGAAAATTAAAATAAAAACAAATTTTTGATTCCACTTGGCGGCGCTGTGTGTATAACAAAATAATAACATTAAGATGTCTTCAGGTCGGGACATTTTATTTACAGGTGAAGGTTTGGATTTTTAGGAGCATGTGCAGGGGAGTTATTAAGCATTCATTTATTTGTATTAGGTTCATTTTGTCTTCTTATTATTGATATTTGACAGATTCATTAAAAGCAGACAATTATGTTTTCGGTAAATTTTTTACCTGACATGTTTCGGCGAGTCTTTCGCCTTCTTCAGAGTGTCGCATGATGGTGTCTTGAGACCCGTCTTTATCAGCTGATGTTCCATGAGGGTGTGACTTACCTGTCAAAAAAATGAAAAATCAGAGCAGTAAAAGAACAAGCACAACATGAACATTACAAATCAGCAATCACTGACCACTGCAAAAGGGAAAACCACATCATGGACCGGGAGAAGGGCAGGGTCATCCGCACAGAAGAGAACAAACAACAGCGCTGGATCAGAGAGGCCATTGAGATCTGCAAGCAAGGCATAAAAACCATGAACAGAGACAAGGGAGCCTTCATCCTCTCTACCACCTGGACCAGCATCTTGGCGGAGTTAACGGACAGCGGGGGGCGTGACTTGCCTTCATTCTTGTGACAGGTAAGTCACGCCCTCATGGAACATCAGCTGATAAAGACGGGCCACAAGACACCATCATGTGACACTCTGAAGAAGGCGAAAGACTTTCGTATTGTGACATCCTCAAGGCCTAAACACTCATCCGAGCAAATATAAGGTAGATTTTGTTAACCTGCCCGGAGAAAAACATCAACGAAAATAATTTGTATTTGTTTTAACCAGTTGGTGGCGCTACCACTGCGATCAAAAATAAGTTGGCAGCCGTCTTCAGGGCCTGAATATCCTCAAATGTGAAAAATTTCGAGAAGATGGATCATCTGAATCATTTTGCAGGAACTTTTGTTGCCACGGAGAATAATCAGACTCTGCGGCACCGTAATAGCCACGCCCTTCGAAGGAAAGTCACAAAAATAGGGATAGAGTAAGATCAATGTCTTGAGTCTTTTCTAGCCAATTTTCAATCGGATTCGTTAAAAGGGCACCGTGCAGTACGTCAAAATGTGAAAAATGATATTTATTGGCGCAAGGTGTATAACTGAATATAAACATATAGATGTCTTCAGGTACCGACTCTTTATGTACATGTGAAGTTTTGGATTTTTAGCAGCATGTGCAAGAGAGTTATTAAGCATTTTGTCCATTGCGGCGAAGGAAATCTTAAGTGAAAACTTCGAAGCCCCGCCCCCGTCATATTGTATTTCGGAAACAAAAAGTTTTAGCCCCAGTGTTTGTCCCAGGTCTTAAGATGCTACAGACAGAATTTTAAGGCAATCAGATGAAGCCTTTAGGATCAGGGTGCAAAAGAATGACCCCTGTAAACATGCAAAAAAGGGCAAAAGTCGGACTTTCAAAAATTCATAACTCACTTCCTGTTCATATTAGACGTTTAAAATATCAAATTTCTCGCCATGCCCGATGAGACTGCCAAGTTTGGTGAGTTTTTGTGCATGTTTCGGGGGTCAAAAATGCAATCGAACAATCGGAAAAATAATAATAATAATAATTTCTACAAAAACAACAGGGACTTCGCAGCGGTCGCTGCTCAGGCCCTAATAATAATAATAATAATAAAAGTAATAATATTTTCTACAAAAACAATAGGGACCTCGCAGCCGTCGCAGCTCGGGCCCTAATAACAATTTCTAGAAAAACAATAGGGACCTCGCAGCGGTCACTGCTCGGGCCCTAATAATAATAATAATAATAATTTCTACAAAAACAATAGGGACCTCGCCGCGGTCGCTGCTCGGGCCCCAATTATAATTTCTACACAAAGTCCATTGTGGTGACCCGCCCCCTTTTAAGTAAATTCAAAATGGCCGACTTCCTGTAAAACCTAGCTCATTGCTCCAAGAGACTTTTTTGTAGGTCTTGGTCTTATACATACAGTGAACCCTCGCTACTTGGCGGTTAGCCTTTCGCGGGTTCAGTGCTTCGCGGGTCTAAAAAATATTCGGGGGCATTGTAGTTTCGTCGAGCGGCACGACGGGGCGCTGGAGCGGTTAGACGGCCGGTGTGCGCCGAAGAAGAGCGTGGGCGAAGAGGAGAGTGGACGAAGAAGAGCACGTTCCCCCGGACACGATCGGTGGCGACGTTTCGCGCGGTTCGGACAGTACCAGAGCTCCGGCCGGCGTGCGTGGCAGTTAAGCCGTAGAGGAGAACCTTCCCCGGGCACGGGCGGTGCCAAGCGGCCCCTAAGTTTAACCGAATGGAAGCTCCGGAGGAGGAGGGCATGCTCGCGTCACAGTAAGCCGAAGAGGAGCACCTTCCCCGGGCACGGGCGATTCCAAGCGGCCCCTAAGTTTAACCGAATGGAAGCTCCGGAGGAGGAGGGCATGCTCGCGTCACAGTAAGCCGAAGAGGAGCACCTTCCCCGGGCACGGGCGGTGCCAAGCGGCCCCTAAGTTTAACCGAATGGAAGCTCCGGGGGAGGAGGGCGGGTGTGTGTCACAGTTAAGCCGAATTGGAGCACCTCTTCCGCCCGGGCACGAGCGGAGCGCGAAGCTGTCAGTTATGAATGTATAAAAGAATAAATAAATAAATGAATAAAGAATGCCACCTTTCATTTCACAGGGCACACCGGACGGCGTACCAGCAGATAAAAGTCGGAGTAATTAAATAAATACAAAAAGAATGGCTGGGGAATAAAAAAATAATACGTTTTAATAATAATTTGGTTTTTTTGTTATAACATGAATTTCACTCTCTCTCTCCCCGTATATATATATATATATATATATATATATATATATATATATATATATATATATATATTATATATTTATATATTTATTATATATATTGTATATTTTTTTAAGCATTTTTGAAGGTGCGCCGCTACTTCGCGGATTTTCAGTTTTCGCGGGTGGTCTCTGTCCCCATTAACCGCGATTACCGAGGGTTCACTGTACTCCATAAAATTTACAAAAAGCGAGGTGAAACACTCAACCAGGGCTGCTTTTTTTAACATTTCTCGAGGGCCATGGCGAGCCATTTCAAAAAAGCTGCACAACTAACGTATAAAATATTGATAAATTTGCTCGGCCTGATGTGTGTGTAAAGTTTCACGAGTTGTCGTTCATATTTAGAACCTCATAATCAGCGTTGTTTTATTGCCGAACAGTGCAATGCCACTCCCACAACTTTACACGAAAAAGGACGAATTTCGTATTGTGACATCCTCATGGCCGAAACAGTCATCCGAGCATATATGAGGGCGACCTTGTTGAGTTGCACGGAGAAAAACATCCAAGAAAATAACTTGTATTAGCTTTTACCAGTTGGTGGCGCTACTACTACGATGAAAAATAAGTTGGTAGATGTCTTCAGGGCTGAAGTATCCTCAAATGTGTACAACTTCGAGAAGATAGGATCATCTGAGTCATGTTGCCGGAGCTTTTGTTGCCACAGAGTACAATCTGACTTTTCAGCACCGTAATAGCCACGCCTTTTGCCAAAACGTCACAAAATTCGGCAGAGAGAAAGATCATTGTCTTGAGTCTTTTCTGACTAATTTTCAGTCGGATTTGTCAAAAGGGCACCGTGCAGGATGTGAAAATTAAAATAAAAACACATTTTTGATTCCACTTGGCGGCGCTGTGTGTATAACAAAATAATAACATTAAGATGTCTTCAGGTCGGGACGTTTTATTTACAGGTGAAGGTTTGGATTTTCAGGAGCATGTGCAGGGGAGTTATTAAGCATTCATTTATTTGTATTAGGTTCATTTTGTCTTCTTATTATTGATATTTGACTGATTCATTAAAAGCAGACAATTATGTTTTAGGTTAATTTTTTACCTGACATGTTTCGGCGAGTCTTTCGCCTTCTTCAGAGTGTCGCATGATGGTGTCTTGAGACCCGTCTTTATCAGCTGATGTTCCATGAGGGTGTGACTTACCTGTCAAAAAAATGAAAAATCAGAGCAGTAAAAGAACAAGCACAACATGAACATTACAAATCAGCAATCACTGACCACTGCAAAAGGGAAAACCACATCATGGACCGGGAGAAGGGCAGGGTCATCCGCACCGAAGAGAACAAACAACAGCGCTGGATCAGAGAGGCCATTGAGATCTGCAAGCGAGGCATAAAAACCATGAACAGAGACAAGGGAGCCTTCATCCTCTCTACCACCTAGAGCAGCATCTTGGCGGAGTGAATGGACAGCGGGGGGTGTGACTTGCCTTCATTCTTGTGACAGGTAAGTCACGCCCTCATGGAACATCAGCTGATAAAGACGGGTCACAAGACACCATCATGTGACACTCTGAAGAAGGCGAAAGACTTTCGTATTGTGACATCCTCAAGGCCTAAACACTCATCCGAGCAAATATAAGGTAGATTTTGTGAACCTGCCCGGAGAAAAACATCAACGAAAATAATTTGTATTTGTTTTAACCAGTTGGTGGCGCTACCACTGCGATCAAAAATAAGTTGGCAGCCGTCTTCAGGGCCTGAATATCCTCAAATGTGAAAAATTTCGAGAAGATGGATCATCTGAATCATTTTGCAGGAACTTTTGTTGCCACGGAGAATAATCAGACTCTGCGGCACCGCAATAGCCACGCCCTTCGAAGGAAAGTCACAAAAATAGGGATAGAGTAAGATCAATGTCTTGAGTATTTTCTAGCCAATTTTCAATCGGATTCGTTAAAAGGGCACCGTGCAGTACGTCAAAATGTAAAAAATGTTATTGATTGGCGCAAGGTGTATAACAGAAGATAAACATATAGATGTCTTCAGGTACCGACTCTTTATGTACATGTGAAGTTTTGGATTTTTAGCAGCATGTGCAGGAGAGTTATTAAGCATTTTGTCCATTGCGGCGAAGGAAATCTTAAGTGAAAACTTTGAAGCCCCGCCCCCGTCATATAGTATTTCGGAAACAAAAGATTTTAGCCCCAGTGTTTGTCCCAGGTCTTAAGATGCTACAGACAGAATTTTAAGGCAATCAGACGAAGCCTTTAGGATCAGGGTGCAAAAGAATGACCCCTGTAAACATGCAAAAAAGGGCAAAAGTCGGACTTTCAAAAATTCATAACTCACTTCCTGTTCATATTAGACGTTAAAATATCAAATTTCTCGCCATGCCCGATGAGACTGCCAAGTTTGGTGAGTTTTTGTGCATGTTTCGGGGTCAAAAATGCGATCGTACAATCGGAAAAATAATAATAATAATAATTTCTACAAAAACAACAGGGACTTCGCAGCGGTCGCTGCTCAGGCCCTAATAATAATAATAATAATAATAATAAAAGTAATGATATTTTCTACAAAAACAATAGGGACCTCGCAGCCGTCGCAGCTCGGGCCCTAATAACAATTTCTAGAAAAACAATAGGGACCTCGCAGCGGTCACTGCTCGGGCCCTAATAATAATAATAATAATAATTTCCACAAAAACAATGGGGACCTCGTAGCGGTCGCTGCTCGGGCCCTAATAATAATTTCTACATAAACAATAGGGACCTCGCCGCGGTCGCTGCTCGGGCCCCAATAATAATTTCTACACAAAGTCCATTGTGGTGACCCGCCCCTTTTAAGTAAATTCAAAATGGCCGACTTCCTGTAAAACCTAGCTCATTGCTTCAAGAGACTTTTTTGTAGGTCTTGGTCTTATACATACAGTGAACCCTCGCTACTTCGCGGTTCACCTTTCGCGGGTTCAGTGCTTCGCGGGTATAAAAAATATTCGGGGGCATTGTAGTTTCGCCGAGCGGCACGACGGGCGCTGGAGCGGTTAGACGGCCGGCGTGCGCCGGAGAAGAGCGTGGGCGAAGAGGAGAGTGGACGAAGAAGAGCACGTTCCCCCGGACACGATCGGTGGCGACGTTTCGCGCGGTTCGGACCGTACCAAGGCTCCGGCCGGCGTGCGTGGCAGTTAAGCCGTAGAGGAGCACCGTCCCCGGGCACGGGCGGTGCCAAGCGGCCCCTAAGTTTAACCGAATGGAAGCTCCGGAGGAGGAGGGCATGCTCGCGTCACAGTAAGCCGAAGAGGAGCACCTTCCCCAGGCACGGGCGGTTCCAAGCGGCCCCTAAGTTTAACCAAATGGAAGCTCCGGAGGAGGAGGGCATGCTCGCGTCACAGTAAGCCGAAGAGGAGCACCTTTGCCGGGCACGGGCGGTTCCAAGCGGCCCCTAAGTTTAACCGAATGGAAGCTCCGGAGGAGGCGGGCATGCTCGCGTCACAGTAAGCCGAAGAGGAGCACCTTCCCCGGGCACGGGCGGTGCCAAGCGGCCCCTAAGTTTAACCGAATGGAAGCTCCGGGGGAGGAGGGCGGGCGTGTGTCACAGTTAAGCCGAATTGGAACACCTCTTCCGCCCGGACACGAACGGAGCGCGAAGCTGTCAGTTATGAATGAATAAATGAATAAATAAATAAATAATTAAAGAATGCCACCTTTCATTTCACAGGGAACACCGGACGGCGTACCAGCTGGTAAAAGTCGGAGTAATTAAATAAATACAAAAAGAATGGCTGGGGAATAAAAAAATAATACGTTTTAATAATAATTTGGTTTTTTTGTTATAACATGAATTTCACTCTCTCTCTCTCTCTCTCCCCGTATATATATATATATATATATATATATATATATATATTTATTATATATATTGTATTTTCTTTTAAGCATTTTTGAAGGTGCGCCGCTACTTCGCGGATTTTCAGTTTCCGCGGGTGGTCTCGGTCCCCATTAACCGCGATAACCGAGGGTTCACTGTACTCCATAAAATTTACAAAAAGCGAGGTGAAACACTCAACCAGGGCTGCTTTTTTGAACATTTCTCGAGGGCCATGGCGAGCCATTTCAAAAAAGCTGCACAACTAACGTATAAAATATTGATAAATTTGCTCTGCCTGATGTGTGTGTCAAGTTTCACGAGTTGTCGTTCATATTTAGAACCTCATAATCAGCGTTGTTTTATTGCCAAACAGTGCAATGCCACTCCCACAACTTTTCACGAAAAAGGATGAATTTCGTATTGTGACATCCTCATGGCCGAAACAGTCCTCCGAGCATATATGAGGGCGACCTTGTTGAGTTGCACGGAGAAAAACATCCAAGAAAATAACTTGTATTAGCTTTTACCAGTTGGTGGCGCTACTACTACGATGAAAAATAAGTTGGTAGATGTCTTCAGGGCTGAAGTATCCTCAAATGTGTACAACTTCGAGAAGATAGGATCATCTGAGTAATGTTGCCGGAGCTTTTGTTGCCACAGAGTACAATCGGACTTTTCAGCACCGTAATAGCCACGCCTTTTGCCAAAACGTCACAAAATTCGGCAGAGAGTAAGTGAGTCTTTTCTGACTAATTTTCAGTCGGATTCGTCAAAAGGGCACCGTGCAGTACGTGAAAATTAAAATAAAAACAAATTTTTGATTCCACTTGGCGGCGCTGTGTGTATAACAAAATAA
Organism: Idiotropiscis lumnitzeri; assembly: GCF_059441095.1. NCBI lineage: Eukaryota > Metazoa > Chordata > Actinopteri > Syngnathiformes > Syngnathidae > Idiotropiscis > Idiotropiscis lumnitzeri. The sequence goes on along the minus strand of NW_028283581.1, from coordinate 77,127 downwards.
TAACATTAAGATGTCTTCAGGTCGGGACGTTTTATTTACAGGTGAAGGTTTGGATTTTTAGGAGCATGTCCAGGGGAGTTATTAAGCATTCATTTATTTGTATTAGGTTCATTTTGTCTTCTTATTATTGATATTTGACTGATTCATTAAAAGCAGACAATTATGTTTTAGGTTAATTTTTTACCTGACATGTTTCGGCGAGTCTTTCGCCTTCTTCAGAGTGTCGCATGATGGTGTCTTGAGACCCGTCTTTATCAGCTGATGTTCCATGAGGGTGTGACTTACCTGTCAAAAAAATTAAAAAATCAGAGCAGTAAAAGAACAAGCACAACATGAACATTACAAATCAGCAATCACTGACCACTGCAAAAGGGAAAACCACATCATGGACTGGGAGAAGGGCAGGGTCATCCGCACCGGAGAGAACAAACTACAGCGCTGGATCAAAGAAGCAATTGAGATCTGCAAGCGAGGCATAAAAACCATGAACAGAGACAAGGGAGCCTTCATCCTCTCTACCACCTGGACCAGCATCTTGGCGGAGTGAACGGACAGCGGGGGGCGTGACTTGCCTTCATTCTTGTGACAGGTAAGGCACGCCTTCATGGAACATCAGCTGATAAAGACTGGTCACAAGACACCATCACAGGGTTCGAAGTTAACTTTAAAAACTGCTTCCCCATAGGGCAAGTGCCACTAAAATTTGCCTTGCCCGAGTGGCCAAATTACTTGCCCAACTAGGGCAAGTGACAATTTTTTTTCTCTTGCCCTGAGTGACTTTTTGTATGACAAAGTGTCTAATTACAAATTGCATGAATTTTTTGTTCGGACAGTTCCCGCCTAGAAAGAATTAAAAATACGTTACAATCATAAGTGTTGCTTATATAAAAATGTATCATGTATTAACACATTAATTAGGTGTCTGCTGACCCAGGATTATGTTATTGTTATGTTATGTTATATATCAAAGAGAATGTGGAATGACACTGAACGATGGAAGGTGGAAGGATGTGGAAAGATCGTGAATGACATTGAATGATTTGGAATGACACTGAAAGATTTTGAATAATACTGAATGACACTGAATGAAGTAAAACTCTCTGGGAACGGGCCAATTCAAGATAGCTGCCGCACTGTGGGGGAGGCTTTGGTACCAAATTTGGAAAGAGACCCAAACGGTTGGGTCCATTTTATATCAGTGTGGGGGTGAAACGTTGGTCTTGGCGGAGCTGTCTGAATATTGGAGAAGTGAGAAGACAAAGTAAAACAGAACAATTAAAATCACTCTTCAAATACATATTGTTTGGTAAGCAGAGCATGATTTACAGCTCACCATTTTATTGCATGCACCAAGCATGTTATACATTTTTCTGTCCACGGGATGGCGTAGTCAAGAAAAATGAAGCATCTCGAAGCCCATTCGTGTGTGAAGTATTTCCCTGCAGGGCTTGGCTGCTTTATGGGGCTTCATTTTGCCATCACTAGTTTTAGATTGTTTTAATTTTTGAAAGAGCATTTTCATTTTACAGTGAACCCTCGCTACTTCGCGGTTCACCTTTCGCGGGTTCAGTGCTTCGCGGGTCTAAAAAATATTCGGGGGCATTGTAGTTTCGCCGAGCGGCACGACGGGGCGCTGGAGCTGTTAGACGGCCGGCATGCGCCGAAGAAGAGCGTGGGCGAAGAGGAGAGTGGACGAAGAAGAGCACGTTCCCCCGGGCACGATTTGGGGCGACGTTTCGCGCGGTTCGGACCGTACCAGAGCTCCGGCCAGCGTGCGTGGCAGTTAAGCCGAAGAGGAACAACTTCCGCCCGGGCACTAGCGGGGCGACATTTCGCTCTGTTCGGGAGCGTACGAGAGCTCCGGAGGAGGCCGGCCGGCGTGCGTGGCAGTTAAGCCGAAGAGGAGCACCTTCCCCGGGCACGGGCGGTGTCAAGCGGCCCCTAAGTTTAACCGAATGGAAGCTCCGGAGGAGGAGGGCATGCTCGCGTCACAGTTAAGCCGAAGAGAAGCACCTTCCCCGGGCACGGGCGGTGCCAAACGGCCCTTAAGTTTAACCGAATGGAAGCTCCGGGGGAGGAGGGCGGGCGTGTGTCACAGTTAAGCCGAATAGGAGCACCTTCCCCGGGCACGGGCGGGGCGAAATGAAACCGAGTTCAATCGAACGGAGACACGCTTCGGGGGAGCAGGTCCGGCGTGCATGACAATTAAGCCGAAGAGGAGCACCTCTTCCGCCCGAGCACGAGCGGAGCGCGAGGCTGTCAGTTATGAATGAATAAATGAATAAAAAAAATAAATGAAGAATGCCACCTTTCATTTCACAGGGCACACCGGACGGCGTACCAGCAGGTAAAGGTCGAAGCAATTAAAAAAATACAAAAAGAAGTAATTGAATAAATACAAAAATAATGGCTGGGGAATAAAAAAATAATAAGTTTTAATAATAATTTTTTTTTTTTTGTTATAGCATGAATTTCACTCTCTCTCTCTCTACCCGTGTGTATATATATATATATATATATATATATATATATATTTATTAATTTTTTTTTTTTAAACATTTTTGAAGGTGCACCACTACTTCGCACTTTTTTTTTTAAGCATTTTTGAAGGTGCGCCGCTACTTCGCGGATTTTCAGTTTTCGCGGGTGGTCTCGGTCCCCATTAACCGCGATAACCGAGGGTTCACTGTATTTTTTTCATTATCGAATTTTATTTTTTTCTATTCAAGTTTTGAGTTCATTTTCGTTTACTAAAATAACCTTGGGCTGCAACTACTATCACAGCAACGGCTCATTATATTTTGGCTGCTAAATATGCCAATTTGTCAGAGAGAAGACCGTGACAAAGAATGGCCCAATCGCAATAAACACTCTACACCATACGTTCCTCGTTGACGTGTACATGGGGTGTTGCAGAGCACAGGTTCCAAGCGTACCGATATTGCAAAATTGGGACAATGCGTGTGACGACACCAACTTCCGCCTCCTATGTCATCGAGCTTGGCGGCACGTTATCATTATGTATTTATTTGTAACAATTTTGACGTTGAGAGTGATATTAAAACTTAAGTAATGTGGTAGTTAGGAAAAAACCCTGGCTTGGGACCCACCGGAACAAGCTATAGCTTCATTTGTACTATTTGAGGCGCTCTCACAATCTGCGGCGCATGCACACAAGGTCGCTAAGTACGCTAGCTGCACTCGGACAAAACACGTAGGTGACTTTAAAAGAGTGACCGAAATTGCACACATGCAACTGTTTATCATAATGTCATAATTCGATATGTACATTTGAAGAGAATTTTTTTCAGCATGGGCACAAGAATTCCACCGAACATCGCCAGTTCAATGGGATTTTGGTTAAGTCCGCAAATAATTGTGGACAATATACTTTGGCTGCGCGCTCGAATAATTTTACTCGTATATACTTCAATGAGGGTGTAGTGTGGGTATCGGGATCTTTAACACGCCCTAACACGAAGCTGACTCTCCAACCGCCACAGCCTTTTAATGACGAAATTATAAAATAAACAAAAACACTGTTCAACAACATAAAATAAAATAAAAAATCACATCATACTTACATTTATAAACTTTAATCCTCAAGAACATTATTCTCAGGTTGACCGAAAGACGAGGACACGGGAGCGCCTCGGGCATGTTCTTCTTCCTTGTGTAGGCGAATGACATTTTAAGGTGCTTGTCCGCCACCTGCTGTGCTGAACTATGTATTAAATAAGAAAAGCAAATTGTTGAATGTTTTTTCCCCAATGAAGACTGAATTGTAAAATACCCGGAAATGGCTTTTCTGTTTTATTGTGCATTTAAAAAAAATTCAGATTGTCCTTTTTTGTTGAGATAATTGTTGAATATTGAAATTGCACATGTAACTGGTAATTTAGTTTTAGATATTATTTGAACCAGTGGAGGGCCATGCATTTCACACCTGGGCCTTCAATGAAGTCCTACTTCGTCCTACTTGAATAAATCCCCCTCATAATACCATAATTTATGACACCACGGGTGGACAAACAATATACAGAAAAGCACTTAGACAGCACTGACCGAGTGTTGGACGATATAGCTTCTCTTGAAAGGTCCGTGTTGAAAATGGCCTCGCAAGTGAATCTTCAATTTCTAAAGATAAAGATGTCTTTTAATTGTCCCATAACGGGGACATTTGCAGTGTTACAGCAGCAAAGATATACATCACACAGTGGCACCGACGTAATGTAGCCGTTAATGTATAACATTGGCAGCAGGCATTCATAAAAAGCATGCAAATATACACAGTATATACGTATATACACAGATCCCCATGTATATACACACTTACAGCCCACAACATATACAAGTGTAAGGAAACACTCCTAATGCCTGTCTATGGTTCAGAGGGGAAATAAATAAAAACGCTGCAATGATAAAAATACTGCAAGAATAAAAGTACTGTACCCAGCCAACATGTCCAACTGGGCCCCAAATGGGGTAAATGCGGGATTCCTGGGTACCAAGTGGGAATGGGCTAGAAGTGGGCAATGGTACAGGGTTCCATGTGGGCGCCATCTGGGATTGGTGGGCATGGGCTTAAACTGGGCAAATGTTGTGGGTGCAATACGGGTTGTGTATGGGCTAAGTGGGCATGGGTTAGAACTGGTAAAGATAAAGATAAAGATGTCCTTTATTAGTCCCACAATGGGGAAATTTGAGGTGTTACAGCAGCAAAGATATAGCTCACACAGAGTCGGCGGCGTAATGTAGCCGTTAATGTATAACATTAGCAGCAGACATTCATAAAAAGCATGCAAATATACACAGTATAAACGTATCTAAGTGTAAGGAAAGACTCCTAATGTCTGTCCATTATACAGAGGGGAAAATGCTGTAATGATAAAAACTACTGAATCTACTACTGAAACCATTTATAGGTCCTATTTGGGTTATGTGTGGGCTAAGTGGGCATGGGTTAGAACTGGTCAACCATGTGAGGGTCTCATATGGGCTGTATATGGGCCAAGTGGGCATGGGTTAGAGCTGGTCAACCATGTCTGGGTCCTATTTGGGTTATGTGTGGGCTAAGTGGGCATGGGTTAGAAGTGGTCACCATTTATCGGTCCTGTTTGGGTTATGTGTGGGATAAGTGGGCATAGGTTAGAGCTGGTCAACCATGTCTGGGTCCTGTATGGGTTATGGATGAGCTAAGCGGGCATGGGTTTGAAAATTTGTTCTGGAGCCTTTTTGATATTTAATGCATGCTATGCTAATAGTAACCACCCGAAGACTATTCTCAGTAGAACTATTCAATGGATGCCAAAACGATAGAGACATGGCCATGGAGCCTATGCTGCGAGATTGTGAAAGGACTAAAATAAGTGTAGGATTTTTGAGGACCAGAAGTCAGCTTTTATTAGGTTTGACATTGATTTAACTTATGGAACAATGCAAATTATGGTCGGGTTGTTGTTGGACTTTTTCCGCTTTTGACTAAGGGACGGGTGTTTTTATTTTCTGGGACTCTTTAGAACAAGCGGCACGGTGGCGGACTGGTTAGCAAGTCCGCATCACAGTACAGAAGTGCAAGGTTCTCCCTGTGCCTGCTAGGGTTTTCGCCGGTTTCCTCCCACTTTCCAAAAACATTCATGATAGGTTGATTGGTCACTGGTCCAAGGTCTGAGTGTGAGAGCGGATGGTTGCTTGTCTCTGTGTGCCCTGCGATTGACTGGCAACCAGTTCAGGGTGTACCCTGTCGACTGCCCGAAGACAGCTGGGATAGGCTCCAGCACTCCCGGGGACCCTTGTGAGGACAAGAAGCAGTACAGAGGATTGATTGATTTATTAAAATTAAAATTAAATTCATGTATTTATCTATGCTAAATTTAACAAGGCTGGACGTTATATTTTGTGAATTTACATGTACCCCCAACTGTGACTTTATAACCCTTAAGGGACAAGATAACATTTTATAATATTCCAGACAGCTAAGATTGTCATCTATGAACTATTTGACAAGGCAGGTCCAGCATCGTCAGCCACATCCAACAGTCAACACAGTTACTTTTTTTTTAATAAACAAAATCAACATTATTAATTAATGTTATTTTATTAATTCTGTATGCTGTGAAAGATCTTTATTCAAAGTATATTTGAAGTTATTTCTACCTTATTGCTTGATTTTTGTAGATTCAAGTTGGAGTTGTCAAAATTACAGATTCTTTTGAAGGCAGCATATTCAAACTGTGAGAAAAGGAGCGAATGCAAGCTACGCGGTCTTTGAGGTGCGGCAGAAGAGCTGAAAGCACGGTGAGTCCCGAACGATAATTGAATTAATTAATTAATCTTGGGTAAATGTCTGGCTCTCATTTTTTAGACTTACTTTACAATGTGTTTTGTAATTTTTCAAGGTTGCCTGTGTTGGAAAACTGCTTGGTGCGTTAGCTAAAACACAGTATGCTAAAATGATAAGTGACGAGAACACAGAGGGTATATCAACAACGTACGTACTCGAATTATTTTGGGGAAAACTTAAGTACATTATAATCACCCTTTTAATAATACTGATAAGCGTTGTGTGTTTTATTTATTTTTATGAGGACCTTTACAACGAGCTACATATTGTTAGCATTGGGCCTACGACGCTAAACACAGTGTCCCTCGATCTCTCTCCAAAATTCTCCAAAAGACTTAAGCTTTCACTCAAATTAATACAATCTACTCCACTAGCTCATTTAAGGCTTTTTTGTGATGTGTTTGATTTGGGTAAGTAAAGCAAAACATATTAACTGTTGAATGTTGCCTGTTATTTAAATAATAGAAATTCAAGATGAAAGTTGAACAGATATTGAAATGCTAGATTGGCTCATTCAGAATCATGCCACAATGTGCTTTGTATGTTTTGTGTGTGGGTTTATCAAGCTCTAATTCAATGCAGTGTCCAAAACGAGCGCGCATAATTGTTGGATGAATGTTGGTTAATAGAGTCAGATAATAGTTAAAATTCCAACAGTTGAACAGATGTTGAAATGCTAGATTGGCTCATTCAGAATCATGCCACAATGTGCTTTGTATGTTTTGTGTGTAGGCTTATCAAGCTCTAATTCAATGCAGTGTTGAGCTGCATTTGAGAGGAACTACGTAAGTAACTAATGTGGAAAAATTGTGACTTCTTTGTGTACTTTTATTTTGAATATTCAAATTTTGTGGGTAAAGGTTAGAGAAAATAAGTTTAAAATGAGAGCTGTACAGGTATTTAAGTTTTTGGTTTGTAAAATACCCGAATGTGGGTTTCAGCAGGTGAGGCAATGATTGGACAGAGCAAAAGCTATGCTCCAAAATAGAAGTGATTACACCTTCACTAGACTAACCTGCAGCTAATTACATAATTATAAAATTAACACTTTAACCTGGCTTCCCCATCACAGATGTATTCTTTTAAATGCAAAGCTTTTTGTTCTAGCTTTTGTTGTTAAATGACATTCATGCCCAAGTGTCTATGCATCCATTGCAGGGATGTTTTCTCAAGTGACGAGTCTGAAGCCTGTGATGACGAAGTACCATCTACACCTCCCCATGGATTGTCACAGAGAAAAAGCTTCCTAACCAAGAGAGGCGCTGCAGAAGGTCCTTGAGTACGTCCAACGTGTTGAGTCTGTGAGTCTACTGCAGGATCTAATGCAGGTATGAAAATGATGAAATTTTAATGTATTATCTTCAAAATTATAAATAATTATTTAATTTCTTGAAATATAAAATTAGGTACCCTAAACCCAAGTAGGAACCCCAGTCCCAGTACATTCCTGATTCTGGAGCTACAGAGATCAAACCATCCTACTGTATCACTAAATAGCCCCACCTCTAAAACCCTGATTCGGAAGGCCGAGTTGAAAGACTTCAGAGTTCAAGATGGTCAACTGCAACTATGATAAGCCGAATGTGTTCACCCCAAGTCGGAAACTGAGAAAAAGACTCAATTTTCACATGATTTCAGTCCCTTCTATATTTAAAAGAATGTATTGGGGCTCTAAAAATGTGAAATATTTTTACAAGTATTTCTTTTACTACTCATAGGCAGTTTCATAATAATAGTACAATTTGGCATCGTGTATTGTTTTTTGGTTCCATTCAAAATGCACAAGACGTATAGACATATTTTGTTTGTGGATCGCTGCAGCATCACACGAGCGCACAGAGACAAACGTGGCAGCAACTTAAAACAATTAAAATATCGAATCGAAATCGGGAACTGAAAATCAAAAATCGAATCGGGGCTAGAGTGAATCGTTACCTCCCTAATCATAATCATTTTGGTAGAATGTTGGGCTCTTGCCCTTTGAGTGTATATGGCGTTACCGAAGCTGTTCACTTAATCGACAATTCCTTTCCTGTGACGTTTATCATACCCAGTTTAACTGCCAAAATATTTTTACATGTGTGATGATTATCTGGATCGAGTGACACCCATGTTATAATGGTTGCAGGTATTGGTGGATTGGACGATAGTGTCAGAACAATGATGGCGTTCATCATGACAAATCCTCTGTCTCTGAAGTACAATCTCTTTGGACATCGTAGCAAGAACAAGCGCCGAGACCTGCCTTTTTCTGATGTTCTATACGGTAATATATATATATATATATATATATTTTTTTTTTTAAGGGATTGTGGTGTGAAGACATTTCAGCATGTCCCATAAGGTTTCACAATCATTAAATAGCTTTACTAAGTTGACTTCTTGTCTTTTTTGTTTTAGGAGCACTGAAAAGGAATGGAGCCACAAAGGACATCAACGAGAAGGACACAGGCAACCCTGTCCAAGTGGTTCATGGGAGCTTGTGATCAAGGTGGGAATAGGGCAGTTCGAGCTCGGAGATCTCAAGGCAACTGTCAGGTTTAAAACGTCCTGACGCCATTTTTAGACTGAAGGTGGCATAAATCCAGACCAAACCAGTTAGAGTTTTGTTTTTGACCATTCGCGAATGGGAGAGGAAGTCAGGAGGTGAAGCAGGCGTCTTGCCAGTTCAATCTCGCGCACTCTCTCTCACTCTCTACCACCCGTTCGGTCTTTTATCAGCAACCTAAGCAGACAATGGAGGTCTGTCTGAAATTCTAGCAGGCAGGCAGGAAGCAATCAACCACAGTAGTCAGTCAGGAATTCGAAACTAAAGTGTGTGCGTGTGTTCCAGTTGTGCGCGTGTGTGCTAAAGCAATAATGTGAGTGTCTGTGTGTGTGTGCGCAATTATAACTGATACAAATAGTGTATAAAAACATGATTAGAAATACACAAACTATTTACATATCCTCATCCCATCTCACATTCCCCCGTTTGTGGGTTTAAATCATGTCCTTACGGCTTTAAGACAGATCATCATAATGAAGTCATACAACAGTGTGGTCATCCGTGGAGGGGCGAAAACCCTCAGTAGGGACAAAATTCCCCTCCTCCCTTCCGGCGTGGAACGAGATTCTCATGGTATGTTGGTCACTTGGGAATAAAACATAAAAAAACTTCAATATACCTAGTGAAAAATAACAAAACTGTCTCCACGCAGAGCTTGTCTCCACGCAGAGCTTGTCTCTGCGGCGACTTGATGGAGGCCCTTGCCTCGTTGTAGGAGGGGACAGCCGTCTTTACCTCCCGGATCTTCGTGTGTGGTGTATGTGTGTGCATGTGTGGGGGCAGGGGCAAAAGGGTCCATGTGTTATTTAGGTTTCAGTGTCCAGTTCGAGTTTGTCATTGTCCAGTTCGAATTCGTCATTCTCAACATCAATCAGGTTGTAATGGTACATTTGGGCAACAAACATGCAGTTAATAATCATCTTTGTCATAAGAATAATGCAACATGAACAGACTACACATAACAAAAATGAAAACCATAATTATCCCGATATATTGTCTTTCAAATTCTTCGTAGTGGTCATAACATCAATAATTGTTTCATTTTATTAAAAATGTAAATGCAGTAATGTTCTCCAATCAAGGCTAAAATTCTTTATGTACGTCATTAATTTCCAAACAATATCTAATCTTTTTGTTCTGTGGCTTCAACATTCGTATCTGTGGCTGGTTGTGCGGTTCCGATGTGCGTGTGGTCCGATATTGTGACTCAGGTGGGCTCCTGTTCGAGGGATTCGCGTTGCTCGGCCTTTAGCTGGAAACCGGAGAAGCTTGTACTGCAACTGGTGGATCCAGCTGCCACGCCCCGCGACCTTTGCTGCCGTCGGGGTCACTGCAATCATCTGGCGAGGGCCATCTCAGCATTCACTTGTCCCAACGAAGTCGTTTCAGCACCTTGAAGAAGAGTTGGTCTCCCACACGGACGTGATTTCTCTGTGGATCAGAACACACTGGCCAGTAATTGCGTCTTTTTTTTTTTTTTTTTTTTTTTTTTGGGCAAAACATGTTTCCCATGTGGACTGGGACTGATGTGCCAGTCGCTGGTGGTTCTGATGAACCTGAGAGTCGATAGGGGATAGTGTCCTAACTTCGGCTGGCACTATCCTCATTGCTGTGATTGAAACACAGTCTGGTCATTGTCTCCTTTTTTTCCCTCATATTCTTGATAAGTCTGCCCTTAACAGTCCCATTAGTGCGTTCCACAAGTCCTGCAGACTGTATGCACAATGACGCTTTGAGTCAATTTTGCAACAACTGTCCCACTTGTTACAACATCATTCACAAAATGCATAATTTTCACTTCAAATCACTTCTTGAAATTCCAAATGTCAGGATAATTTGTGTTAGGTTGAAGATGTATTTTATCCCATATTTTACTCTATTAGTATTGCAAAAGAATTGTTCCACAGCGTGACCCATGTTTGACCATATGGATGAGAAGACTTCACAGAGAAGCGGATGCCTGAAGACTGGATCAACGTCTGCAACATCAAAGGAGGTGTGCTGAGACACACCTCTGAAACAAAAGGACTGAGACTTTAGTACCAGAGCACTAAAAGGGCATATCTGCCTTTTCAATCAGTGGATGACTGCCATTGATGTCTGTCTTTCCTCTTGTGTCTGAGATGTTTACATGTTCCTGCTGGTGCTCCCCCCTTCATCTCTTAGTGCAAATACATTGTATTGTTAGGGACTTCCCTAATAAAATAGAGGGCTCGGCGGAGTGTGCTCCAGAACGAATTTGGAGATGTAACTGAGCACACCTCTGTTCGTTCTCCTCGCGAGTAAAAGATCAACTCTTGTCTTCCTTCCATTCATTTAGCCTATGTTCAGTGAATGCTTAGGTGATTGAACCTGACAATTTGATTACACAACACTTTTTCCAACTGTTTTAGCATCAACATATGTTGTCGGAAACAACTTAATCCATTTTGAAAACATATGAATTACAACCAAACAATATTGCATCTCAAACAAATAACACTGTCTAAAAAAAAGTTTTTTGTTGAAAAGTCTGTATGTGGGAACAATTTCATATCATACTACCCCTCTCTTGACTCATGGTTATGCTCGTGTGTCACTCTTATTACTTTTCCAATCAATGAATTAGGCAGCCAGGATTTGCCATCTGCCAATTTGCTGATCCTGTCCTCAGCAATGTTTGCACCTTTGTTCTCCCAATTTGTGCGTTCAATTACTGGTACCTTTTTCCCTGGCGTGGGATCAAATTGTCAAGTTGATTTTCTGCGTGTGTGTGCGTGTGGGGGTGTGTTCATTTTCCCTTTTAGCTGCGCTGTGTCGATATAAAGGCGAGGCAGTTTCCAATTGTAATTGTGTCATTTTCTGTTAAGTGAATTTTGCGTTCACAAATAACTATTTTAGACGTGCTTTATGCACAACTTTTCTTTTCCTGTTGTGGTTTTTAAAGCCCAATGTCGACAGAACGCATGAACATTTATCTTGACTGTCAGTCCACATTGTAACCATACAACTCATACAAGATGGGAAACCCCAAATTTTAATTAGCTCACACCCGCCTACGCTCTTCCTGCTTATCCTAACAATCTCTTATCCGTTGGTATCACAATGTTAGTACTCCCATCGCATAAAAGTCAGTTTGATTTCAGGCTGCGACCTTGGTTCTCAAACACTTTTACTTCTTATCAGTCTGGAATGCGCACCTGGTCTGTGTTACAAGTCTGAGTTCCTCCAGTCGGGAGGAAGGTCAAGTCGCGGTTTGGTGATAATTTGGACGGCTCCACAGTCGTGTGGCGCCTCCTAGATGATGCGGGGAAAAAATGACGCTGGGCTGAAATGCACCGCAACTTATCAGTATAATGTGTCCCTGTGACAATTAGGCCGGCGTGCAATGTGAATGTGGTGGGAAAAGAATGTAATTTTTTGATTCCTTAAAGCAGCAGTGAAAGCTCTTAATCACACTCTAAGTGGTTCTCTGCCACGAAATCCAAATTGTTGTGACTAAATATGCAAATGAATTCATTTTGCCCTGGTTCCTGCAGTAACCCAGGCTAATGAAGTCATTTTTTGCAGTCACTGTTTTGCTCAAATGGCTTATAATAATTTGGTAGTGCGTTAAGATGCTTTGTCGATACAATCTTGTAGTGTATCTTCACAAGTTCCAACATACACAACCCATTCCATGGCCATGACGATACTGTTTTAAAGATTACCAAGGCTTGTTGGACCTTTCTCTGCCACATAAATTACAGCCCTGAGAGGCACTGGGCCTCAACTTTATCTATGAAGGGTCAGGGATTTAATGGGGGTCACCGAGGCGTCCCAAGGAAAGTTTTTACAGAAAAGTGGTCTGGCAATATCTTTTCTCTTTCTTATCACTGACAATGCGCCCCTTTAAAGTTTTGACGTTTGTTTGAATTCGCCCGTGCTTATTAATTCTATTGAAGTCCAATTTTGTCAGTGTATCACGGCCTAATGAGTAAAACGCATGTTGATGTAGAACTCCTTCTACACACACTTTTATGTTTGACTTTTTACGTCACGTGATCCTCCATTGCTACCACAACTCGTCCTGAAAAGTTAATGTTTTGTAACAAGACTTACTGCTTCCTCCTTTCTTTCTTTTCTTTTTCCTTCCTTCTGCCCAACACGTTCATGCTTTCTGTGCATAATTTAGAATTTTCTTTTCCATTTTACAAGTTGGCCAATTTAAATTAGGTTGTTTTATTTGAAAAGCCTGTAATTCTCTTTTTTTTCCCCTTTTCACCTAATCACAAATTTCTTATCACAAAAATGAACATGTTAATTCTATTTTATTTCCTATTTTTCCAATCTTGTGACTCATTTCACTTCAACCAGTTCTACCTTAAAGTGGACAAGTACACATCAATGTTTTTTGTAGTTTCTATTTTCTTCTCTGCTTTAATGAAAATTATAGCCCTTCTAGCCAAATTTTTCCTGTGTCATTTCTATCTCTGCATTTCATTCCATTTCTGGCCTACCTTAATACTAAAACAAAAATGCTCTTTCAAAAATTAAAACTATCTAAAACTAGTGATGGCAAAATGAAGCCCCATAAAGCAGCCAAGCCCTGCAGGGAAATACTTCACACACGAATGGGCTTCGAGATGCTTCATTTTTCTTGACTACGCCATCCCATGGACAGAAAAATGTATAACATGCTTGGTGCATGCAATAAAATGGTGAGCTGTAAATCATGCTCTGCCCACCAAACAATATGTATTTGAAGAGTGATTTTAATTGTTCTGTTTTACTTTGTCTTCTAACTTCTCCAATATTCAGACAGCTCCGCCGAGACCAACGTTTCACCCCCACACTGATATAAAATGGACCCAACCGTTTGGGTCTCTTTCCAAATTTGGTACCAAAGCCTCCCCCACAGTGCGGCAGCTATCTTGAATTGGCCCGTTCCCAGAAAGTTTTACTTCATTCAGTGTCATTCAGTATTATTCAAAATCTTTCAGTGTCATTCCAAATCATTCAATGTCATTCACAATCTTTCCACATCCTTCCACCTTCCATCGTTCAGTGTCATTCCACATTCTCTTTCATATATAACATAACATAACAATAACATAATCCTGGGTCAGCAGACACCTAATTAATGTGTTAATACATGATACATTTTTCTATAAGCAACCCTTATGATTGTAACGTATTTTTAATTCTTTCTAGGCGGGAACTGTCCGAACAAAAAATTCATGCAATTTGTAATTAGACACTTTGTCATACAAAAAGTCACTCAGGGCAAGAGAAAAAAAATTGTCACTTGCCCAAGTTGGGCAAGTAATTTGGCCACTCGGGCAAGGCAAATTTTAGTGGCACTTGCCCTATGGGCAAGCAGTTTTTAAAGTTAACTTCGAACCCTGTGATGGTGTCTTGTGACCTGTCTTTATCAGCTGATGTTCCATGAAGGCGTGCCTTACCTGTCACAAGAATGAAGGCAAGTCACGCCCCCCGCTGTCCATTCACTCCGCCAAGACGCTGCTCCAGGTGGTAGAGAGGATGAAGGCTCCCTTGTCTCTGTTCATGGTTTTTATGCCTCGCTTGCAGATCTCAATGGCCTCTCTGATCCAGCGCTGTAGTTTGTTCTCTTCTGTGCGGATGACCCTGCCCTTCTCCCGGTCCATGATGTGGTTTTCCCTTTTGCAGTGGTCAGTGATTGCTGATTTGTAATGTTCATGTTGTGCTTGTTCTTTTACTGCTCTGATTTTTTAATTTTTTTGACAGGTAAGTCACACCCTCATGGAACATCAGCTGATAAAGACTGGTCTCAAGACACCATCATGCGACACTCTGAAGAAGGCGAAAGACTCGCCGAAACATGTCAGGTAAAAAATTAACCTAAAACATAAATGTCTGCTTTTAATGAATCAGTCAAATATCAATAATAAGAAGACAAAATGAACCTAATACAAATAAATGAATGCTTAATAACTCCCCTGCACACGCTCCTAAAAATCCAAACCTTCACCTGTAAATAAAACGTCCCGACCTGAAGACATCTTAATGTTATTATTTTGTTTTACACACAGCGCCGCCAAGTGGAATCAAAAATTTGTTTTTATTTTAATTTTCACGTACTGCACGGTGCCCTTCTGACGAATCCGACTGAAAATTAGTCAGAAAAGACTCAAGACAATGATCTTACTCTCTGCCGAATTTTGTGACGTTTTGGCAAAAGGCGTGGCTATTACGGTGCTGAAAAGTCCGATTGTACTTTGTGACAACAAAAGCTCCGGCAACATGACTCAGATGATCCTATCTTCTCGAAGTTGTACACATTTGAGGATACTTCAGCCCTGAAGACTTCTACCAACTTATTTTTCATCGTAGTAGTAGCGCCACCAACTGGTAAAAGCTAATACAAGTTATTTTCTTGGATGTTTTTCTCCGTGCAACTCAACAAGGTCGCCCTCATATATGCTCGGATTACTGTTTCGGCCATGAGGATGTCACAATACGAAATTCGTCCTTTTTCGTGAAAGGTTGTGGGAGTGGCATTGCACTGTTCGGCAATAAAACAACGCTGATTATGAGGTTGTAAATATGAACGACAACTCGTGAAACTTTACACACACATCAGGCCGAGCAAATTTATAAATATATATATATATATATATATATATATATATATATATATATATATATATATACGGGGAGAGAGAGAGTGAAATTCATGTTACAACAAAAAAAAACAAATTATTATTAAAACATATTATTTTTTAATTCCCCAGCCATTCTTTTTGTATTTATTTAATTACTCCGACTTTTACCTAATGGTACGCCGTCCGGTGTGCCCTGTGAAATGAAAGGTGGCATTCTTTATTTATTTATTCATTTATTCATTCATAACTGACAGCCTCGCGCTCCGCTCGTGCCCGGGCGGAAGAGGTGCTCCAATTCGGCTTAACTGTGACACACGCCCGCCCTCCTCCCCCGGAACTTCCATTCGGTTAAACTTAGGGGCCGCTTGGCACCGCCCATGCCCGGGGAAGGTGCTCCTCTTCGGCTTACTGTGACGCGAGCATGCCCTCCTCCTCCGGAGCTTCCATTCGGTTAAACTTAGGGGCCGCTTGAAACCGCCCGTGCCCGGGGAAGGTGCTCCTCTTCGGCTTACTGTGACGCGAGCATCCCCTCCTCCTCCGGAGCTTCCATTCGGTTAAACTTAGGGGCCGCTTGGAACCGCCCGTGCCCGTGGAAGGTGCTCCTCTTCGGCTTACTGTGACGCGAGCATGCCCTCCTCCTCCGGAGCTTCCATTCGGTTAAACTTAGGGGCCGCTTGGCACCGCCCGTGCCCGGGGAAGGTGTTCCTCTACGGCTTAACTGCCACGCACGCCGGCCGGAGCTCTGGTACGGTTCAAACCGCGCGAAACGTCGCCACCGATCGTGTCCGGGGGAACGTGCTCTTCTTCGTCCACTCTCCTCTTCGCCCACGCTCTTCTTCGGCGCACGCCGGCCGTCTAACTGCTCCAGCGCCCCGTCGTGCCGCTCGGCGAAACTACAATGCCCCCGAATATTTTTTAGACCCGCGAAGCACTGAACCCGCGAAAGGTGAACCGCGAAGTAGCGAGGGTTCACTGTATGTATAAGACCAAGACCTACAAAAAAGTCTCTTGGAGCAATGAGCTAGGTTTTACAGGAAGTCGGCCATTTTTAATTTACTTAAAAGGGGGCGGGTCACCACAATGGACTTTGTGTAGAAATTATTATTGGGGCCCGAGCAGCGACGGCGGCGAGGTCCCTATTGTTTTTGAAGAAATTATTATTAGGGCCCGAGCAGCGACCGCTACGAGGTCCCCATTGTTTTTGTGGAAATTATTATTATTTTTATTATTATTATTAGGGCCCGAGCAGTAACCGCTGCGAGGTCCCTATTGTTTTTCTAGAAATTGTTATTAGGGCCCGAGCTGCGACGGCTGCGAGGTCCCTATTGTTTTTGTAGAAAATATTATTACTTTTATTATTAATAATATTATTATTATTATTATTAGGGCCTGAGCAGCGACCGCTGCGAAGTCCCTATTGTTTTTGTAGAAATTATTATTATTATTATTTTTCCGATTGTTCGATCGCATTTTTGACCCCCGAAACATGCACAAAAACTCACCAAACTTGGCAGTCTCATCGGGCATGGCGAAAAATTTGATATTTTAACGTCTAATATGAACAGGAAGTGAGTTATGAATTTTTGAAAGTCCGACTTTTGCCCTTTTTTGCATGTTTACAGGGGTCATTCTTTTGCACCCTGATCCTAAAGGCTTCATCTGATTGCCTTAAAATTCTGTCTGTAGCATCTGAAGACCTGGGACAAACACTGGGGCTAAAATTTTTTGTTTCCGAAATACTATATGACAGGGGCGGGGCTTCAAAGTTTTCACTTAAGATTTCCTTCGCCGCAATGGACAAAATGCTTAATAACTCTCCTGCACATGCTGCTAAAAATCCAAAACTTCACATGTACATAAAGAGTCTGTACCTGAAGACATCTATATGTTTATATTCAGTTATACACCTTGCGCCAATCAATATCATTTTTTACATTTTGACGTACTGCACGGTGCCCTTTTAACGAATCTGATTGAAAATTGTCTAGAAAAGACTCAAGACATTGATCTTACTCTATCCCTATTTTTGTGACTTTCCTTCGAAGGGCGTGGCTATTATGGTGCCGCAGAGTCTGATTATTCTCCGTGGCAACAAAAGTTCCTGCAAAATGATTCAGATGATCCATCTTCTCGAAATTTTTCACATTTGAGGATATTCAGGCCCTGAAGACGGCTGCCAACTTATTTTTGATCGCAGTGGTAGCGCCACCAACTGGTTAAAACAAATACAAATTATTTTCGTTGATGTTTTTCTCCGGGCAGGTTAACAAAATCTACCTTATATTTGCTCGGATGAGTGTTTAGGCCTTGAGCATGTCACAATACAAAAGTCTTTCGCCTTCTTCAGAGTGTCACATGATGGTGTCTTGTGACCCGTCTTTATCAGCTGATGTTCCATGAGGGCGTGACTTACCTGTCACAAGAATGAAGGCAAGTCACGCCCCCCGCTGTCCGTTCACTCCGCCAAGATGCTGGTCCAGGTGGTAGAGAGGATGAAGGCTCCCTTGTCTCTGTTCATGGTTTTTATGCCTCGCTTGCAGATCTCAATGGCCTCTCTGATCCAGCGCTGTTGTTTGTTCTCTTCTGTGCGGATGACCCTGCCCTTCTCCCGGTCCATGATGTGGTTTTCCCTTTTGCAGTGGTCAGTGATTGCTGATTTGTAATGTTCATGTTGTGCTTGTTCTTTTACTGCTCTGATTTTTTTCATTTTTTTGACAGGTAAGCCACACCCTCATGGAACATCAGCTCAAGACACCATCATGCGACACTCTGAAGAAGGCGAAAGACTCGCCGAAACATGTCAGGTAAAAAATTATCCTAAAACATAATTGTCTGCTTTTAATGAATCAGTCAAATATCAATAATAAGAAGACAAAATGAACCTAATACAAATAAATGAATGCCTAATAACTCCCCTGCACATGCTCCTAAAAATCCAAACCTTCACCTGTAAATAAAACGTCCCGACCTGAAGACATCTTAATGTTATTATTTTGTTATACACACAGTGCCGCCAAGTGGAATCAAAAAATTTTTTTATTTTAATTTTCACGCACTGCACGGTGCCCTTTTGACGAATCCGACTGAAAATTAGTCAGAAAAGACTCTAGACAATGATCTTACTCTCTGCCGAATTTTGTGACATTTTGGCAAAAGGCGTGGCTATTACGGTGCTGAAAAGTCCGATTGTACTCTGTGGCAACAAAAGCTCCAGCAACATGAGTCAGATGATCCTATCTTCTCGAAGTTGCACACATTTGAGGATACTTAAGCCCTGAAGACATCTACCAACTTATTTTTCATCGTAGTAGTAGCGCCACCAACTGCTAATAGCTAATACAAGTTATTTTCTTGGATGTTTTTCTCCGTGCAACTCAACAAGGTCGCCCTCGTATATGCTCGGATGACTGTTTCGGGCCATGAGGACGTCATAATACGAAATTTGTCCTTTTTCATGAAAAGTTGTGGGAGTGGCATTGCACTGTTCGGCAATAAAACAACGCTGATTATGAGGTTCTAAATATGAACAACAACTCGTGAAACTTTACACACACATCAGGCCGAGCAAATTTATCAATATTTTATACGTTAGTTGTGCAGCTTTTTTTAAATGGCTCACCATGGCCCTCGAGAAATGTTCAAAAAAGCAGCCCTGGTTGAGTGTTTCACCTCGCTTTTTGTAAATTTTATGGAGTACAGTGAACCCTCGGTTATCGCGGTTAATGGGGACCGAGACCATCCGCGAAAACTGAAAATCCGCGAAGTAGCGGCGCACCTTCAAAAATGCTTTAAAAAAATATACAATATATATAATAAATATATAAATATATATATATATATATATATATATATATACGGGGGGAGAGAGAGAGAGAGAGAGTGAAATTCATGTTATAACAAAAAAAACAAATTATTATTAAAACTTATTATTTTTTTATTCCCCAACCATTCTTTTTGTATTTATTTAATTACTCCGACTTTTACCTGCTGGTACGCCGTCCGGTGTGCCCTGTGAAATGAAAGGTGGCATTCTTTATTTATTTATTACATTTATTCATTCATAACTGACAGCCTCGCGCTCCGCTCGTGCCCGGGCAGAAGAGGTGCTCCAATTCGGCTTAACTGTGACACACGCCCGCCCTCCTCCCCCGGAGCTTCCATTCGGTTAAACTTAGGGGCCGCTTGGCACCGCCCGTGCCCGGGGAAGGTGCTCCTCTTCGGCTTACTGTGACGCGAGCATGCCCTCCTCCTCCGGAGCTTCCATTCGGTTAAACTTAGGGGCCGCCTGGAACCGCCCGTGCCCGGGGAAGGTGCTCCTCTTCGACTTACTGTGACGCGAGCATGCCCTCCTCCTCCGGAGCTTCCATTCGGTTAAACTCAGGGGCCGCTTGGAACCGCCCGTGCCCGGGGAAGGTGCTCCTCTACGGCTTAACTGCCACGCACGCCGGCCGGAGCTCTGGTACGGTCCGAACCGCGCGAAACGTCGCCACCGATCGTGTCCGGGGGAACGTGCTCTTCTTCGTCCACTCTCCTCTTCGCCCACGCTCTTCTTCGGCGCCCGCCGGCCGTCTAACCGCTCCAGCGCCCCGTCGTGCCGCTCGGCGAAACTACAATGCCCCCGAATATTTTTTAGACCCGCGAAGCACTGAACCCGCGAAAGGTGAACCTCGAAGTAGCGAGGGTTCACTGTATGTATAAGACCAAGACCTACAAAAAAGTCTCTTGGAGCAATGAGCTAGGTTTTACAGGAAGTCGGCCATTTTGAATTTACTTAAAAGGGGGCGGGTCTCCACAATGGACTTTGTGTAGAAATTATTATTGGGGTCCGAGCAGCGACCGCGGCGAGGTCCCTATTGTTTTTGTAGAAATTATTATTACTTTTATTATTATTATTATTATTATTATTATTAGGGCCTGAGCAGCGACCGCTGCGAAGTCCCTATTGTTTTTGTAGAAATTATTATTATTATTATTTTTCCGATTGTTCGATCGCATTTTTGACCCCCGAAACATGCACAAAAACTCACCAAACTTGGCAGTCTCATCGGGCATGGCGAAAAATTTGATATTTTTTAACGTCTAATATGAACAGGAAGTGAGTTATGAATTTTTGAAAGTCCGACTTTTGCCCTTTTTTGCATGTTTACAGGGGTCATTCTTTTGCACCTTGATCCTAAAGGCTTCATCTGATTGCCTTAAAGTTCTGTCTGGAGCATCTGAAGACCTGGCACAAACACTGGGGCTAAAATTTTTTGTTTCCGAAATACTATATGACGGGGGCGGGGCATCAAAGTTTTCACTTAAGATTTCCTTCGCCGCAATGGACAAAATGCTTAATAACTCTCCTGCACATGCTGCTAAAAATCCAAAACTTCTTATTCCATTCTTATTTATTCATCTAATTTATATATTTGTCTGTATTATTGTTGTATTGCACTGGAGAGGGGAGCCCTCTAATCTCGTTGCACACTTGTGTACAATGACAATAAAGGGATTTCTATTTCTATTCTATTCATGTACATAAAGAGTCTGTACCTGAAGACATCTATATGTTTATATTCAGTTATACACCTTGCGCCAATCAATATCATTTTTTACATTTTGACGTACTGCACGGTGCCCTTTTAACGAATCTGATTGAAAATTGGCTAGAAAAGACTCAAGACATTGATCTTACTCTATCCCTATTTTTGTGACTTTCCTTCGAAGGGCGTGGCTATTACGGTGCCGCAGAGTCTGATTATTCTCCGTGGCAACAAAAGTTCCTGCAAAATGATTCAGATGATCCATCTTCTCGAAATTTTTCACATTTGAGGATATTCAGGCCCTGAAGACGGCTGCCAACTTATTTTTGATCGCAGTGGTAGCGCCACCAACTGGTTAAAACAAATACAAATTATTTTCGTTGATTTTTTTCTCCGGGCAGGTTAACAAAATCTACCTTACATTTGCTCGGATGAGTGTTTAGGCCTTGAGGATGTCACAATACGAAAGTCTTTTGCCTTCTTCAGAGTGTCACATGATGGTGTCTTGTGGCCCGTCTTTATCAGCTGATGTTCCATGAGGGCGTGACTTACCTGTCACAAGAACGAAGGCAAGTCACGCCCCCCGCTGTCCGTTCACTCCGCCAAAATGCTGCTCCAGGTGGTAGAGAGGATGAAGGCTCCCTTGTCTCTGTTCATGGTTTTTATGCCTCGCTTGCAGATCTCAATGGCCTCTCTGATCCAGCGCTGTTGTTTGTTCTCTTCGGTGCGGATGACCCTGCCCTTCTCCCGGTCCATGATGTGGTTTTCCCTTTTGCAGTGGTCAGTGATTGCTGATTTGTAATGTTCATGTTGTGCTTGTTCTTTTACTGCTCTGATTTTTCATTTTTTTGACAGGTAAGTCACACCCTCATGGAACATCAGCTGATAAAGACGGGTCTCAAGACACCATCATGCGACACTCTGAAGAAGGCGAAAGACTCGCCGAAACATGTCAGGTAAAAAATTAACCTAAAACATAATTGTCTGCTTTTAATGAATCAGTCAAATATCAATAATAAGAAGACAAAATGAACCTAATACAAATAAATGAATGCTTAATAACTCCCCTGCACATGCTCCTAAAAATCCAAACCTTCACCTGTAAATAAAACGTCCCGACCTGAAGACATCTTAATGCTATTATTTTGTTATACACACAGTGCCGCCAAGTGGAATCAAAAATTTGTTTTTATTTTAATTTTCACGTACTGCACGGTGCCCTTTTGACGAATCCGACTGAAAATTAGTCAGAAAAGACTCAAGACAATGATCTTACTCTCTGCCGAATTTTGTGACGTTTTGGCAAAAGGCGTGGCTATTAAGGTGCTGAAAAGTCCGATTGTACTTTGTGGCAACAAAAGCTCCGGCAACATGACTCAGATGATCCTATCTTCTCGAAGTTGTACACATTTGAGGATACTTCAGCCCTGAAGACATCTACCAACTTATTTTACATCGTAGTAGTAGCGCCACCAACTGGTAAAAGCTAATACAAGTTATTTTCTTGGATGTTTTTCTCCGTGCAACTCAACAAGGTCGCCCTCATATATGCTCGGATGACTGTTTCGGCCATGAGGATGTCACAATACGAAATTCGTGATTTTTCGTGAAAAGTTGTGGGAGTGGCATTGCACTGTTCGGCAATAAAACAAAGCTGATTATGAGGTTCTAAATATGAACGACAACTCGTAAAACTTTACACACACATCAGGCCGAGCAAATTTATCAATATTTTATAAGTTAGTTGTGCAGCTTTTTTGAAATGGCTCGCCATGGCCCTCGAGAAATGTTAAAAAAAAGCAGCTCTGGTTGAGTGTTTCACCTCGCTTTTTGTAAATTTTATGGAGTACAGTGAACCCTCGGTTATCGCGGTTAATGGGGACCGAGACCACCCGCGAAAACTGAAAATCCGCGAAGTAGCGGCGCACCTTCAAAAATGCTTAAAAAAAATATACAATATATATAATAAATATATATATATATATATATATATATATATATATATATATATATATATACAGGGAGAGAGAGAGTGAAATTCATGTTATAACAAAAAAACCAAATTATTATTAAAACGTATTATTTTTTTATTCCCCAGCCATTCTTTTTGTATTTATTTAATTACTCCGACTTTTACCTGCTGGTACGCCGTCCGGTGTGCCCTGTGAAATGAAAGGTGGCATTCTTTATTTATTTATTCATTTATTCATTCATAACTGACAGCCTCGCGCTCCGCTCGTGCCCGGGCAGAAGAGGTGCTCCAATTTGGCTTAACTGTGACACACGCCCGTCCTCCTCCCCCGGAGCTTCCATTCGGTTAAACTTAGGGGCCGCTTGGCACCGCCCGTGCCCGGGGAAGGTGCTCCTCTTCGGCTTACTGTGACGCGAGCATGCCCTCCTCCTCCGGAGCTTCCATTCGGTTAAACTTAGGGGCCGCTTGGAACCGCCCGTGCCCGGGGAAGGTGCTCCTCTTCGGCTTACTGTGACGCGAGCATGCCCTCCTCCTCCGGAGCTTCCATTCGGTTAAACTTAGGGGCCGCTTGGAACCGCCCGTGCCCGGGGAAGGTGCTCCTCTTCGGCTTACTGTGACGCGAGCATGCCCTCCTCCTCCGGAGCTTCCATTCGGTTAAACTTAGGGGCCGCTTGGCACCGCCCGTGCCCGGGGAAGGTGCTCCTCTACGGCTTAACTGCCACGCACGCTGGCCGGAGCTCTGGTACGGTCCGAACCGCGCGAAACGTCGCCACCGATCGTGTCCGGGGGAACGTGCTCTTCTTCGTCCACTCTCCTCTTCGCCCACGCTCTTCTTCGGCGCACGCCGGCCGTCTAACCGCTCCAGCGCCCCGTCGTGCCGCTCGGCGAAACTACAATGCCCCCGAATATTTTTTAGACCCGCGAAGCACTGAACCCGCGAAAGGTGAACCGCGAAGTAGCGAGGGTTCACTGTATGTATAAGACCAAGACCTACAAAAAAGTCTCTTGGAGCAATGAGCTAGGTTTTACAGGAAGTCGGCCATTTTGAATTTACTTAAAAGGGGGCGGGTCACCACAATGGACTTTGTGTAGAAATTATTATTGGGGCCCGAGCAGCGACCGCGGCGAGGTCCCTATTGTTTTTGTAGAAAATATTATTACTTTTATTATAATTATTATTATTATTATTAGGGCCTGAGCAGCGACCGCTGCGAAGTCCCTATTGTTTTTGTAGAAATTATTATTATTATTATTTTTCCGATTGTTCGATCGCATTTTTGACCCCCGAAACATGCACAAAAACTCACCAAAGTTGGCAGTCTCATCGGGCATGGCGAAAAATTTGATATTTTAATGTCTAATATGAACAAGAAGTGAGTTATGAATTTTTGAAAGTCCGACTTTTGCCCTTTTTTGCATGTTTACAGGGGTCATTCTTTTGCACCCTGATCCTAAAGGCTTCATCTGATTGCCTTAAAATTCTGTCTGTAGCTTCTGAAGACCTGGGACAAACACTGGGGCTAAAATTTTTTGTTTCCGAAATACTATATGACGGGGGCGGGGCATCAAAGTTTTCACTTAAGATTTCCTTCGCCGCAATGGACAAAATGCTTAATAACTCTCCTGCACATGCTGCTAAAAATCCAAAACTTCACATGTACATAAAGAGTCTGTACCTGAAGACATCTATATGTTTATATTCAGTTATACACCTTGCGCCAATCAATATCATTTTTTACATTTTGACGTACTGCACGGTGCCCTTTTAACGAATCTGATTGAAAATTGGCTAGAAAAGACTCAAGACATTGATCTTACTCTATCCCTATTTTTGTGACTTTCCTTCGAAGGGCGTGGCTATTACGGTGCCGCAGAGTCTGATTATTCTCTGTGGCAACAAAAGTTCCTGCAAAATGATTCAGATGATCCATCTTCTCGAAATTTTTCACATTTGAGGATATTCAGGCCCTGAAGACGGCTGCCAACTTATTTTTGATCGCAGTGGTAGCGCCACCAACTGGTTAAAACAAATACAAATTATTTTCGTTGATTTTTTTCTCCGGGCAGGTTAACAAAATCTACCTTACATTTGCTCGGATGAGTGTTTAGGCCTTGAGGATGTCACAATACGAAAGTCTTTCGCCTTCTTCAGAGTGTCACATGATGGTGTCTTGTGGCCCGTCTTTATCAGCTGATGTTCCATGAGGGCGTGACTTACCTGTCACAAGAATGAAGGCAAGTCACGCCCCCCGCTGTCCGTTCACTCCGCCAAAATGCTGCTCCAGGTGGTAGAGAGGATGAAGGCTCCCTTGTCTCTGTTCATGGTTTTTATGCCTCGCTTGCAGATCTCAATGGCCTCTCTGATCCAGCGCTGTTGTTTATTCTCTTCGGTGCGGATGACCCTGCCCTTCTCCCGGTCCATGATGTGGTTTTCCCTTTTGCAGCGGTCAGTGATTGCTGATTTGTAATGTTCATGTTGTGCTTGTTCTTTTACTGCTCTGATTTTTTCATTTTTTTGACAGGTAAGTCACACCCTCATGGAACATCAGCTGATAAAGACGGGTCTCAAGACACCATCATGCGACACTCTGAAGAAGGCAAAAGACTCGCCGAAACATGTCAGGTAAAAAATTAACCTAAAACATAATTGTCTGCTTTTAATGAATCAGTCAAATATCAATAATAAGAAGACAAAATGAACCTAATACAAATAAATGAATGCTTAATAACTCCCCTGCACATGCTCCTAAAAATCCAAACCTTCACCTGTAAATAAAACGTCCCGACCTGAAGACATCTTAATGTTATTATTTTGTTATACACACAGCGCCGCCAAGTGGAATCAAAAATTTGTTTTTATTTTAATTTTCACGTACTGCACGGTGCCCTTTTAACGAATCCGACTGAAAATTAGTCAGAAAAGACTCAAGACAATGATCTTACTCTCTGCCGAATTTTGTGACGTTTTGGCAAAAGGCGTGGCTATTACGGTGCTGAAAAGTCCGATTGTACTCTGTGGCAACAAAAGCTCCGGCAACATGACTCAGATGATCCTATCTTCTCGAAGTTGTACACATTTGAGGATACTTCAGCCCTGAAGACATCTACCGACTTATTTTTCATCGTAGTAGTAGCGCCACCAACTGGTAAAAGCTAATACAAGTTATTTTCTTGGATGTTTTTCTCCGTGCAACTCAACAAGGTCGCCCTCATATATGCTCGGATGACTGTTTCGGCCATGAGGATGTCACAATACGAAATTAGTCCTTTTTCGTGAAAAGTTGTGGGAGTGGCATTGCACTGTTCGGCAATAAAACAACGCTGATTATGAGGTTCTAAATATGAACGACAACTCGTGAAACTTTACACACACATCAGGCCGAGCAAATTTATCAATATTTTATACGTTAGTTGTGCAGCTTTTTTTAAATGGCTCGCCATGGCCCTTGAGAAATGTTCAAAAAAGCAGCCCTGATTGAGTGTTTCACCTCGCTTTTTGTAAATTTTATGGAGTACAGTGAACCCTCGGTTATCGCGGTTAATGGGGACCGAGACCACCCGCGAAAACTGAAAATCCGCGAAGTAGCGGCGCACCTTCAAAAATGCTTAAAAAAAATATACAATATATATAATAAATATATATATATATATATATATATATATATATATATATATACGGGGAGAGAGAGAGTGAAATTCATTTTATAACAAAAAAACCAAATTATTATTAAAACGTATTATTTTTTTATTCCCCAGCCATTCTTTTTGTATTTATTTAATTACTCCGACTTTTACCTGCTGGTACGCCGTCCGGTGTGCCCTGTGAAATGAAAGGTGGCATTCTTTATTTATTTATTCATTTATTCATTCATAACTGACAGCCTCGCGCTCCGCTCGTGCCCGGGCGGAAGAGGTGCTCCAATTCGGCTTAACTGTGACACACGCCCGCCCTCCTCCCCCGGAACTTCCATTCGGTTAAACTTAGGGGCCGCTTGGCACCGCCCGTGCCCGGGGAAGGTGCTCCTCTTCGGCTTACTGTGACGCGAGCATGCCCTCCTCCTCCGGAGCTTCCATTCAGTTAAACTTAGGGGCCGCTTGGAACCGCCCGTGCCCGGGGAAGGTGCTCCTCTTCGGCTTACTGTGACGCGAGCATGCCCTCCTCCTCCGGAGCTTCCATTCGGTTAAACTTAGGGGCCGCTTGGCACCGCCCGTGCCCGGGGAAGGTGCTCCTCTACGGCTTAACTGCCACGCACGCCGGCCGGAGCTCTGGTACGGTCCGAACCGCGCGAAACGTCGCCACCGATCGTGTCAGGGAGAACGTGCTCTTCTTCGTCCACTCTCCTCTTCGCCCACGCTCTTCTTCGGCGCACGCCGGCCGTCTAACCGCTCCAGCGCCCCGTCGTGCCGCTCGGCGAAACTACAATGCCCCCGAATATTTTTTAGACCCGCGAAGCACTGAACCCGCGAAAGGTGAACCGCGAAGTAGCGAGGGTTCACTGTATGTATAAGACCAAGACCTACAAAAAAGTCTCTTGGAGCAATGAGCTAGGTTTTACAGGAAGTCGGCCATTTTGAATTTACTTAAAAGGGGGCGGGTCACCACAATGGACTTTGTGTAGAAATTATTATTGGGGCCCGAGCAGCGACGGCGGCGAGGTCCCTATTGTTTTTGTAGAAATTATTATTAGGGCCTGAGCAGCGACCGCTACGAGGTCCCCATTGTTTTTGTGGAAATTATTATTATTTTTATTATTATTATTATTAGGGCCCGAGCAGTGACCGCTGCGAGGTCCCTATTGTTTTTCTAGAAATTGTTATTAGGGCCCGAGCTGCGACGGCTGCGAGGTCCCTATTGTTTTTGTAGAAAATATTATTACTTTTATTATTATTAATATTATTATTATTATTATTAGGGCCTGAGCAGCGACCGCTGCGAAGTCCCTATTGTTTTTGTAGAAATTATTATTATTATTATTTTTCCGATTGTTCGATCGCATTTTTGACCCCCGAAACATGCACAAAAACTCACCAAACTTGGCAGTCTCATCGGGCATGGCGAAAAATTTGATATTTTAACGTCTAATATGAACAGGAAGTGAGTTATGAATTTTTGAAAGTCCGACTTTTGCCCTTTTTTGCATGTTTACAGGGGTCATTCTTTTGCACCCTGATCCTAAAGGCTTCATCTGATTGCCTTAAAATTCTGTCTGTAGCATCTGAAGACCTGGGACAAACACTGGGGCTAAATTTTTTTGTTTCCGAAATACTATATGACGGGGGCGGGGCTTCAAAGTTTTCACTTAAGATTTCCTTCGCCGCAATGGACAAAATGCTTAATAACTCTCCTGCACATGCTGCTAAAAATCCAAAACTTCACATGTACATAAAAAGTCTGTACCTGAAGACATCTATATGTTTATATTCAGTTATACACCTTGCGCCAATCAATATCATTTTTTACATTTTGACGTACTGCACGGTGCCCTTTTAACGAATCTGATTGAAAATTGGCTAGAAAAGACTCAAGACATTGATCTTACTCTATCCCTATTTTTGTGACTTTCCTTCAAAGGGCGTGGCTATTACGGTGCCGCAGAGTCTGATTATTCTCCGTGGCAACAAAAGTTCCTGCAAAATGATTCAGATGATCCATCTTCTCGAAATTTTTCACATTTGAGGATATTCAGGCCCTGAAGACGGCTGCCAACTTATTTTTGATCGCAGTGGTAGCGCCACCAACTGGTTAAAACAAATACAAATTATTTTCGTTGATGTTTTTCTCCGGGCAGGTGAACAAAATCTACCTTATATTTGCTCGGATGAGTGTTTAGGCCTTGAGCATGTCACAATACGAAAGTCTTTCGCCTTCTTCAGAGTGTCACATGATGCTGTCTTGTGACCCGTCTTTATCAGCTGATGTTCCATGAGGGCGTGACTTACCTGTCACAAGAATGAAGGCAAGTCACGCCCCCCGCTGTCCGTTCACTCCGCCAAGATGCTGGTCCAGGTGGTAGAGAGGATGAAGGCTCCCTTGTCTCTGTTCATGGTTTTTATGCCTCGCTTGCAGATCTCAATGGCCTCTCTGATCCAGCGCTGTTGTTTGTTCTCTTCTGTGCGGATGACCCTGCCCTTCTCCCGGTCCATGATGTGGTTTTCCCTTTTGCAGTGGTCAGTGATTGCTGATTTGTAATGTTCATGTTGTGCTTGTTCTTTTACTGCTCTGATTTTTTTCATTTTTTTGACAGGTAAGTCACACCCTCATGGAACATCAGCTCAAGACACCATCATGCGACACTCTGAAGAAGGCGAAAGACTCGCCGAAACATGTCAGGTAAAAAATTAACCTAAAACATAATTGTCTGCTTTTAATGAATCAGTCAAATATCAATAATAAGAAGACAAAATGAACCTAATACAAATAAATGAATGCTTAATAACTCCCCTGCACATGCTCCTAAAAATCCAAACCTTCACCTGTAAATAAAACGTCCCGACCTGAAGACATCGTAATGTTATTATTTTGTTATACACACAGTGCCGCCAAGTGGAATCAAAAATTTGTTTTTATTTTAATTTTCACGTACTGCACGGTGCCCTTTTGACGAATCCGACTGAAAATGAGTCAGAAAAGACTCAAGACAATGATCTTACTCTCTGCCGAATTTTGTGGCGTTTTGGCAAAAGGCGTGGCTATTAAGGTGCTGAAAAGTCCGATTGTACTCTGTGGCAACAAAAGCTCCGGCAACATGACTCAGATGATCTTATCTTCTCGAAGTTGTACACATTTGAGGATACTTCAGCCCTGAAGACATCTACCAACTTATTTTACATCGTAGTAGTAGCGCCACCAACTGGTAAAAGCTAATACAAGTTATTTTCTTGTATGTTTTTCTCCGTGCAACTCAACAAGGTCGCCCTCATATATGCTCGGATGACTGTTTCGGCCATGAGGATGTCACAATACGAAATTCGTCCTTTTTCGTGAAAAGTTGTGGGAGTGGCATTGCACTGTTCGGCAATAAAACAAAGCTATTTATGAGGTTCTAAATATGAACGACAACTCGTAAAACTTTACACACACATCAGGCCGAGCAAATTTATCAATATTTTATACGTTAGTTGTGCAGCTTTTTTGAAATGGCTCGCCATGGCCCTCGAGAAATGTTAAAAAAAGCAGCTCTGGTTGAGTGTTTCACCTCGCTTTTTGTAAATTTTATGGAGTACAGTGAACCCTCGGTTATCGCGGTTAATGGGGACCGAGACCACCCGCGAAAACTGAAAATCCGCGAAGTAGCGGCGCACCTTCAAAAATGCTTAAAAAAAATATACAATATATATAATAAATATATATATATATATATATATATATATATATATATATATATATATATATATATATATATATATATATATATATATATACGGGGAGAGAGAGAGTGAAATTCATGTTATAACAAAAAAACCAAATTATTATTAAAACGTATTATTTTTTTATTCCCCAGCCATTCTTTTAGTATTTATTTAATTACTCCGACTTTTACCTGCTGGTACGCCGTCCGGTGTGCCCTGTGAAATGAAAGGTGACATTCTTTATTTATTTATTCATTTATTCATTCATAACTGACAGCCTCGCGCTCCGCTCGTGCCCGGGCAGAAGAGGTGCTCCAATTTGGCTTAACTGTGACACACGCCCGCCCTCCTCCCCCGGAGCTTCCATTCGGTTAAACTTAGGGGCCGCTTGGCACCGCCCGTGCCCGGGGAAGGTGCTCCTCTTCGGCTTACTGTGACGCGGGCATGCCCTCCTCCTCCGGAGCTTCCATTCGGTTAAACTTAGGGGCCGCTTGGAACCGCCCGTGCCCGGGGAAGGTGCTCCTCTACAGCTTAACTGCCACGCACGCCGGCCGGAGCTCTGGTACGGTCCGAACCGCGCGAAACGTCGCCACCGATCGTGTCCGAGGGAACGTGCTCTTCTTCGTCCACTCTCCTCTTCGCCCACGCTCTTCTTCGGCGCACGGCGGCCGTCTAACCGCTCCAGCGCCCCGTCGTGCCGCTCGGCGAAACTACAATGCCCCCGAATATTTTTTAGACCCGCGAAGCACTGAACCCGCGAAAGGTGAACCGCGAAGTAGCGAGGGTTCACTGTATGTATAAGACCAAGACCTACAAAAAAGTCTCTTGGAGCAATGAGCTAGGTTTTACAGGAAGTCGGCCATTTTGAATTTACTTAAAAGGGGGCGGGTCACCACAATGGACTTTGTGTAGAAATTATTATTGGGGCCCGAGCACCGACCGCGGCGAGGTCCCTATTGTTTTTGTAGAAAACATTATTACTTTTATTATTATTATTATTATTATTATTAGGGCCTGAGCAGCGACCGCTGCGAAGTCCCTATTGTTTTTGTAGAAATTATTATTATTATTATTTTTCCGATTGTTCGATCGCATTTTTGACCCCCGAAACATGCACAAAAACTCACCAAACTTGGCAGTCTCATCGGGCATGGCGAAAAATTTGATATTTTAACGTCTAATATGAACAGGAAGTGAGTTATGAATTTTTGAAAGTCCGACTTTTGCCCTTTTTTGCATGTTTACAGGGGTCATTCTTTTGCACCCTGATCCTAAAGGCTTCATCTGATTGCCTTAAAATTCTGTCTGTAGCATCTGAAGACCTGGGACAAACACTGGGGCTAAAATTTTTTGTTTCCGAAATACTATATGACGGGGGCGGGGCTTCAAAGTTTTCACTTAAGATTTCCTTCGCCGCAATGGACAAAATGCTTAATAACTCTCCTGCACATGCTGCTAAAAATCCAAAACTTCACATGTACATAAAGAGTCTGTACCTGAAGACATCTATATGTTTATATTCAGTTATACACCTTGCGCCAATCAATATCATTTTTTACATTTTGACGTACTGCATGGTGCCCTTTTAACGAATCCGATTGAAAATTGGCTAGAAAAGACTCAAGACATTGATCTTACTCTATCCCTATTTTTATGACTTTCCTTCAAAGGGCGTGGCTATTACGGTGCCGCAGAGTCTGATTATTCTCCGTGGCAACAAAAGTTCCTGCAAAATGATTCAGATGATCCATCTTCTGGAAATCTTTCACATTTGAGGATATTCAGGCCCTGAAGACGGCTGCCAACTTATTTTTGATCGCAGTGGTAGCGCCACCAACTGGTTAAAACAAATACAAATTATTTTCGTTGATGTTTTTCTCCGGGCAGGTGAACAAAATCTACCTTATATTTGCTCGGATGAGTGTTTAGGCCTTGAGCATGTCACAATACAAAAGTATTTCGCCTTCTTCAGAGTGTCACATGATGCTGTCTTGTGACCCGTCTTTATCAGCTGATGTTCCATGAGGGCGTGACTTACCTGTCACAAGAATGAAGGCAAGTCACGCCCCCCGCTGTCCGTTCACTCCGCCAAGATGCTGGTCCAGGTGGTAGAGAGGATGAAGGCTCCCTTGTCTCTGTTCATGGTTTTTATGCCTCGCTTGCAGATCTCAATGGCCTCTCTGATCCAGCGCTGTTGTTTGTTCTCTTCTGTGCGGATGACCCTGCCCTTCTCCCGGTCCATGATGTGGTTTTCCCTTTTGCAGTGGTCAGTGATTGCTGATTTGTAATGTTCATGTTGTGCTTGTTCTTTTACTGCTCTGATTTTTTCATTTTTTTGACAGGTAAGTCACACCCTCATGGAACATCAGCTGATAAAGACGGGTCTCAAGACACCATCATGCGACACTCTGAAGAAGGCGAAAGACTCGCCGAAACATGTCAGGTAAAAAATTAACCTAAAACATAATTGTCTGCTTTTAATGAATCAGTCAAATATCAATAATAAGAAGACAAAATGAACCTAATACAAATAAATGAATGCTTAATAACTCCCCTGCACATGCTCCTAAAAATCCAAACCTTCACCTGTAAATAAAACGTCCCGACCTGAAGACATCTTAATGTTATTATTTTGTTATACACACAGTGCCGCCAAGTGGAATAAAAATTTTTTTTTATTTTAATTTTCACGTACTGCACGGTGCCCTTTTGACGAATCCGACTGAAAATTAGTCAGAAAAGACTCAAGACAATGATCTTACTCTCTGCCGAATTTTGTGACGTTTTGGCAAAAGGCGTGGCTATTAAGGTGCTGAAAAGTCCGATTGTACTCTGTGGCAACAAAAGCTCCGGCAACATGACTCAGATGATCCTATCTTCTCGAAGTTGTACACATTTGAGGATACTTCAGCCCTGAAGACATCTACCAACTTATTTTACATTGTAGTAGTAGCGCCACCAACTGGTAAAAGCTAATACAAGTTATTTTCTTGGATGTTTTTCTCCGTGCAACTCAACAAGGTCGCCCTCATATATGCTCGGATGACTGTTTCGGCCATGAGGATGTCACAATACGAAATTTGTGATTTTTCGTGAAAAGTTGTGGGAGTGGCATTGCACTGTTCGGCAATAAAACAAAGCTGAATATGAGGTTCTAAATATGAACGACAACTCGTAAAACTTTACACACACATCAGGCCGAGCAAATTTATCAATATTTTATACGTTAGTTGTGCAGCTTTTTTGAAATGGCTCGCCATGGCCCTCGAGAAATGTTAAAAAAAAGCAGCTCTGGTTGAGTGTTTCACCTCACTTTTTGTAAATTTTATGGAGTACAGTGAACCCTCGGTTATCGCGGTTAATGGGGACCGAGACCACCCGCGAAAACTGAAAATCCGCGAAGTAGCGGCGCACCTTCAAAAATGCTTAAAAAAAATATACAATATATACAATAAATATATAAATATATATATATATATATATATATATATATATATATATATATATATATATATATATATATATATATACGGGGAGAGAGAGAGTGAAATTCATGTTATAACAAAAAAACCAAATTATTATTAAAACGTATTATTTTTTTATTCCCCAGCCATTCTTTTTGTATTTATTTAATTACTCCGACTTTTACCTGCTGGTACGCCGTCCGGTGTGCCCTGTGAAATGAAAGGTGGCATTCTTTATTTATTTATTCATTTATTCATTCATAACTGACAGCCTCGCGCTCCGCTCGTGCCCGGGCAGAAGAGGTGCTCCAATTTGGCTTAACTGTGACACACGCCCGTCCTCCTCCCCCGGAGATTCCATTCGGTTAAACTTAGGGGCCGCTTGGCACCGCCCGTGCCCGGGGAAGGTGCTCCTCTTCGGCTTACTGTGACGCGAGCATGCCCTCCTCCTCCGGAGCTTCCATTCGGTTAAACTTAGGGGCCGCTTGGAACCGCCCGTGCCCGGGGACGGTGCTCCTCTTCGGCTTACTGTGACGCGAGCATGCCCTCCTCCTCCGGAGCTTCCATTCGGTTAAACTTAGGGGCCGCTTGGCACCGCCCGTGCCCGGGGAAGGTGCTCCTCTACGGCTTAACTGCCACGCACGCTGGCCGGAGCTCTGGTACGGTCCGAACCGCGCGAAACGTCGCCACCGATCGTGTCCGGGGGAACGTGCTCTTCTTCGTCCACTCTCCTCTTCGCCCACGCTCTTCTTCGGCGCACGCCGGCCGTCTAACCGCTCCAGCGCCCCGTCGTGCCGCTCGGCGAAACTACAATGCCCCCGAATATTTTTTAGACCCGCGAAGCACTGAACCCGCGAAAGGTGAACCGCGAAGTAGCGAGGGTTCACTGTATGTATAAGACCAAGACCTACAAAAAAGTCTCTTGGAGCAATGAGCTAGGTTTTACAGGAAGTCGGCCATTTTGAATTTACTTAAAAGGGGGCGGGTCACCACAATGGACTTTGTGTAGAAATTATTATTGGGGCCCGAGCAGCGACCGCGGCGAGGTCCCTATTGTTTTTGTAGAAAATATTATTACTTTTATTATTATTATTATTATTATTATTAGGGCCTGAGCAGCGACCGCTGCGAAGTCCCTATTGTTTTTGTAGAAATTATTATTATTATTATTTTTCCGATTGTTCGATCGCATTTTTGACCCCCGAAACATGCACAAAAACTCACCAAACTTCGCAGTCTCATCGGGCATGGCGAAAAATTTGATATTTTAACGTCTAATATGAACAGGAAGTGAGTTATGAATTTTTGAAAGTCCGACTTTTGCCCTTTTTTGCATGTTTACAGGGGTCATTCTTTTGCACCCTGATCCTAAAGGCTTCATCTGATTGCCTTAAAATTCTGTCTGTAGCATCTGAAGACCTGGGACAAACACTGGGGCTAAAATTGTTTGTTTCCGAAATACTATATGACGGGGGCGGGGCATCAAAGTTTTCACTTAAGATTTCCTTCGCCGCAATGGACAAAATGCTTAATAACTCTCCTGCACATGCTGCTAAAAATCCAAAACTTCACATGTACATAAAGAGTCTGTACCTGAAGACATCTATATGTTTATATTCAGTTATACACCTTGCGCCAATCAATATCATTTTTTACATTTTGACGTACTGCACGGTGCCCTTTTAACGAATCTGATTGAAAATTGGCTAGAAAAGACTCAAGACATTGATCTTACTCTATCCCTATTTTTACGACTTTCCTTCAAAGGGCGTGGCTATTACGGTGCCGCAGAGTCTGATTATTCTCCGTGGCAACAAAAGTTCCTGCAAAATGATTCAGATGATCCATCTTCTGGAAATCTTTCACATTTGAGGATATTCAGGCCCTGAAGACGGCTGCCAACTTATTTTTGATCGCAGTGGTAGTGCCACCAACTGGTTAAAACAAATACAAATTATTTTCGTTGATGTTTTTCTCCGGGCAGGTGAACATAATCTACCTTATATTTGCTCGGATGAGTGTTTAGGCCTTGAGCATGTCACAATACGAAAGTCTTTCGCCTTCTTCAGAGTGTCACATGATGCTGTCTTGTGACCCGTCTTTATCAGCTGATGTTCCATGAGGGCGTGACTTACCTGTCACAAGAATGAAGGCAAGTCACGCCCCCCGCAGTCCGTTCACTCCGCCAAGATGCTGCTCCAGGTGGTAGAGAGGATGAAGGCTCCCTTGTCTCTGTTCATGGTTTTTATGCCTCGCTTGCAGATCTCAATGGCCTCTCTGATCCAGCGCTGTTGTTTGTTCTCTTCTGTGCGGATGACCCTGCCCTTCTCCCGGTCCATGATGTGGTTTTCCCTTTTGCAGTGGTCAGTGATTGCTGATTTGTAATGTTCATGTTGTGCTTGTTCTTTTACTGCTCTGATTTTTTCATTTTTTTGACAGGTAAGTCACACCCTCATGGAACATCAGCTCAAGACACCATCATGCGACACTCTGAAGAAGGCAAAAGACTCGCCGAAACATGTCAGGTAAAAAATTAACCTAAAACATAATTGTCTGCTTTTAATGAATCAGTCAAATATCAATAATAAGAAGACAAAATGAACCTAATACAAATAAATGAATGCTTAATAACTCCCCTGCACATGCTCCTAAAAATCCAAACCTTCACCTGTAAATAAAACGTCCCGACCTGAAGACATCTTAATGTTATTATTTTGTTATACACACAGTGCCGCCAAGTGGAATCAAAAATTTGTTTTTATTTTAATTTTCACATACTGCACGGTGCCCTTTTGACGAATCCGACTGAAAATGAGTCAGAAAAGATTCAAGACAATGATCTTACTCTCTGCCGAATTTTGTGACGTTTTGGCAAAAGGCGTGGCTATTAAGGTGCTGAAAAGTCCGATTGTACTCTGTGGCAACAAAAGCTCCGGCAACATGACTCAGATGATCCTATCTTCTCGAAGTTGTACACATTTGAGGATACTTCAGCCCTGAAGACATCTACCAACTTATTTTACATCGTAGTAGTAGCGCCACCAACTGGTAAAAGCTAATACAAGTTATTTTCTTGGATGTTTTTCTCCGTGCAACTCAACAAGGTCGCCCTCATATATGCTCGGATGACTGTTTCGGCCATGAGGATGTCACAATACGAAATTCGTCCTTTTTCATGAAAAGTTGTGGGAGTGGCATTGCACTGTTCGGCAATAAAACAAAGCTGATTATGAGGTTCTAAATATGAACGACAACTCGTAAAACTTTACACACACATCAGGCCGAGCAAATTTATCAATATTTTATACGTTAGTTGTGCAGCTTTTTTGAAATGGCTCGCCATGGCCCTCGAGAAATGTTAAAAAAAGCAGCTCTGGTTGAGTGTTTCACCTCGCTTTTTGTAAATTTTATGGAGTACAGTGAACCCTCGGTTATCGCGGTTAACGGGGACCGAGACCACCCGCGAAAACTGAAAATCCGCGAAGTAGCGGCGCACCTTCAAAAATGCTTAAAAAAAATAAACAATATATATAATAAATATATATATATATATATATATATATATATATACGGGGAGAGAGAGAGTGAAATTCATGTTATAACAAAAAAACTAAATTATTATTAAAACGTATTATTTTTTTATTCCCCAGCCATTCTTTTAGTATTTATTTAATTACTCCGACTTTTACCTGCTGGTACGCCGTCCGGTGTGCCCTGTGAAATGAAAGGTGGCATTCTTTATTTATTTATTCATTCATAACTGACAGCCTCGCGCTCCGCTCGTGCCCGGGCAGAAGAGGTGCTCCAATTTGGCTTAACTGTGACACACGCCCGCCCTCCTCCCCCGGAGCTTCCATTCGGTTAAACTTAGGGGCCGCTTGGCACCGCCCGTGCCCGGGGAAGGTGCTCCTCTTCGGCTTACTGTGACGCGAGCATGCCCTCCTCCTCCGGAGCTTCCATTCGGTTAAACTTAGGGGCCGCTTGGAACCGCCCGTGCCCGGGGAAGGTGCTCCTCTACGGCTTAACTGCCACGCACGCCGGCCGGAGCTCTGGTACGGTCCGAACCGCGCGAAACGTCGCCACCGATCGTGTCCGGGGGAACGTGCTCTTCTTCGTCCACTCTCCTCTTCGCCCACGCTCTTCTTCGGCGCACGGCGGCCGTCTAACCGCTCCAGCGCCCCGTCGTGCCGCTCGGCGAAACTACAATGCCCCCGAATATTTTTTAGACCCGCGAAGCACTGAACCCGCGAAAGGTGAACCGCGAAGTAGCGAGGGTTCACTGTATGTATAAGACCAAGACCTACAAAAAAGTCTCTTGGAGCAATGAGCTAGGTTTTACAGGAAGTCGGCCATTTTGAATTTACTTAAAAGGGGGCGGGTCACCACAATGGACTTTGTGTAGAAATTATTATTGGGGCCCGAGCAGCGACCGCGGCGAGGTCCCTATTGTTTTTGTAGAAAACATTATTACTTTTATTATTATTATTATTATTATTATTAGGGCCTGAGCAGCGACCGCTGCGAAGTCCCTATTGTTTTTGTAGAAATTATTATTATTATTATTTTTCCGATTGTTCGATCGCATTTTTGACCCCCGAAACATGCACAAAAACTCACCAAACTTGGCAGTCTCATCGGGCATGGCGAAAAATTTGATATTTTCACGTCTAATATGAACAGGAAGTGAGTTATGAATTTTTGAAAGTCCGACTTTTGCCCTTTTTTGCATGTTTACAGGGGTCATTCTTTTGCACCCTGATCCTAAAGGCTTCATCTGATTGCCTTAAAATTCTGTCTGTAGCATCTGAAGACCTGGGACAAACACTGGGGCTAAAATTTTTTGTTTCCGAAATACTATATGACGGGGGCGGGGCTTCAAAGTTTTCACTTAAGATTTCCTTCGCCGCAATGGACAAAATGCTTAATAACTCTCCTGCACATGCTGCTAAAAATCCAAAACTTCACATGTACATAAAGAGTCTGTACCTGAAGACATCTATATGTTTATATTCAGTTATACACCTTGCGCCAATCAATATCATTTTTTACATTTTGACGTACTGCATGGTGCCCTTTTAACGAATCCGATTGAAAATTGGCTAGAAAAGACTCAAGACATTGATCTTACTCTATCCCTATTTTTATGACTTTCCTTCAAAGGGCGTGGCTATTA
Organism: Idiotropiscis lumnitzeri; assembly: GCF_059441095.1. Classification (NCBI taxonomy): domain Eukaryota; kingdom Metazoa; phylum Chordata; class Actinopteri; order Syngnathiformes; family Syngnathidae; genus Idiotropiscis; species Idiotropiscis lumnitzeri. The sequence continues at coordinate 38,147 of NW_028283581.1, read as the reverse complement.
CGGTGCCGCAGAGTCTGATTATTCTCCGTGGCAACAAAAGTTCCTGCAAAATGATTCAGATGATCCATCTTCTGGAAATCTTTCACATTTGAGGATATTCAGGCCCTGAAGACGGCTGCCAACTTATTTTTGATCGCAGTGGTAGCGCCACCAACTGGTTAAAACAAATACAAATTATTTTCGTTGATGTTTTTCTCCGGGCAGGTGAACAAAATCTACCTTATATTTGCTCGGATGAGTGTTTAGGCCTTGAGCATGTCACAATACAAAAGTCTTTCGCCTTCTTCAGAGTGTCACATGATGGTGTCTTGTGACCCGTCTTTATCAGCTGATGTTCCATGAGGGCGTGACTTACCTGTCACAAGAATGAAGGCAAGTCACGCCCCCCGCTGTCCGTTCACTCCGCCAAGATGCTGGTCCAGGTGGTAGAGAGGATGAAGGCTCCCTTGTCTCTGTTCATGGTTTTTATGCCTCGCTTGCAGATCTCAATGGCCTCTCTGATCCAGCGCTGTTGTTTGTTCTCTTCTGTGCGGATGACCCTGCCCTTCTCCCGGTCCATGATGTGGTTTTCCCTTTTGCAGTGGTCAGTGATTGCTGATTTGTAATGTTCATGTTGTGCTTGTTCTTTTACTGCTCTGATTTTTTCATTTTTTTGACAGGTAAGTCACACCCTCATGGAACATCAGCTGATAAAGACGGGTCTCAAGACACCATCATGCGACACTCTGAAGAAGGCGAAAGACTCGCCGAAACATGTCAGGTAAAAAATTAACCTTAAACATAATTGTCTGCTTTTAATGAATCAGTCAAATATCAATAATAAGAAGACAAAATGAACCTAATACAAATAAATGAATGCTTAATAACTCCCCTGCACATGCTCCTAAAAATCCAAACCTTCACCTGTAAATAAAACGTCCCGACCTGAAGACATCTTAATGTTATTATTTTGTTATACACACAGTGCCGCCAAGTGGAATCAAAAATTTTTTTTTATTTTAATTTTCACGTACTGCACGGTGCCCTTTTGACGAATCCGACTGAAAATTAGTCAGAAAAGACTCAAGACAATGATCTTACTCTCTGCCGAATTTTGTGACGTTTTGGCAAAAGGCGTGGCTATTAAGGTGCTGAAAAGTCCGATTGTACTCTGTGGCAACAAAAGCTCCGGCAACATGACTCAGATGATCCTATCTTCTCGAAGTTGTACACATTTGAGGATACTTCAGCCCTGAAGACATCTACCAACTTATTTTACATTGTAGTAGTAGCGCCACCAACTGGTAAAAGCTAATACAAGTTATTTTCTTGGATGTTTTTCTCCGTGCAACTCAACAAGGTCGCCCTCATATATGCTCGGATGACTGTTTCGGCCATGAGGATGTCACAATACGAAATTTGTGATTTTTCGTGAAAAGTTGTGGGAGTGGCATTGCACTGTTCGGCAATAAAACAAAGCTGAATATGAGGTTCTAAATATGAACGACAACTCGTAAAACTTTACACACACATCAGGCCGAGCAAATTTATCAATATTTTATACGTTAGTTGTGCAGCTTTTTTGAAATGGCTCGCCATGGCCCTCGAGAAATGTTAAAAAAAAGCAGCTCTGGTTGAGTGTTTCACCTCGCTTTTTGTAAATTTTATGGAGTACAGTGAACCCTCGGTTATCGCGGTTAATGGGGACCGAGACCACCCGCGAAAACTGAAAATCCGCGAAGTAGCGGCGCACCTTCAAAAATGCTTAAAAAAAATATACAATATATACAATAAATATATAAATATATATATATATATATATATATATATATATATATATATATATATATACGGGGAGAGAGAGAGTGAAATTCATGTTATAACAAAAAAAACTAATTATTATTAAAACGTATTATTTTTTTATTCCCCAGCCATTCTTTTTGTATTTATTTAATTACTCCGACTTTTACCTGCTGGTACGCCGTCCGGTGTGCCCTGTGAAATGAAAGGTGGCATTCTTTATTTATTTATTCATTTATTCATTCATAACTGACAGCCTCGCGCTCCGCTCGTGCCCGGGCAGAAGAGGTGCTCCAATTTGGCTTAACTGTGACACACGCCCGTCCTCCTCCCCCGGAGATTCCATTCGGTTAAACTTAGGGGCCGCTTGGCACCGCCCGTGCCCGGGGAAGGTGCTCCTCTTCGGCTTACTGTGACGCGAGCATGCCCTCCTCCTCCGGAGCTTCCATTCGGTTAAACTTAGGGGCCGCTTGGAACCGCCCGTGCCCGGGGACGGTGCTCCTCTTCGGCTTACTGTGACGCGAGCATGCCCTCCTCCTCCGGAGCTTCCATTCGGTTAAACTTAGGGGCCGCTTGGCACCGCCCGTGCCCGGGGAAGGTGCTCCTCTACGGCTTAACTGCCACGCACGCTGGCCGGAGCTCTGGTACGGTCCGAACCGCGCGAAACGTCGCCACCGATCGTGTCCGGGGGAACGTGCTCTTCTTCGTCCACTCTCCTCTTCGCCCACGCTCTTCTTCGGCGCACGCCGGCCGTCTAACCGCTCCAGCGCCCCGTCGTGCCGCTCGGCGAAACTACAATGCCCCCGAATATTTTTTAGACCCGCGAAGCACTGAACCCGCGAAAGGTGAACCGCGAAGTAGCGAGGGTTCACTGTATGTATAAGACCAAGACCTACAAAAAAGTCTCTTGGAGCAATGAGCTAGGTTTTACAGGAAGTCGGCCATTTTGAATTTACTTAAAAGGGGGCGGGTCACCACAATGGACTTTGTGTAGAAATTATTATTGGGGCCCGAGCAGCGACCGCGGCGAGGTCCCTATTGTTTTTGTAGAAAATATTATTACTTTTATTATTATTATTATTATTATTATTAGGGCCTGAGCAGCGACCGCTGCGAAGTCCCTATTGTTTTTGTAGAAATTATTATTATTATTATTTTTCCGATTGTTCGATCGCATTTTTGACCCCCGAAACATGCACAAAAACTCACCAAACTTGGCAGTCTCATCGGGCATGGCGAAAAATTTGATATTTTAACGTCTAATATGAACAGGAAGTGAGTTATGAATTTTTGAAAGTCCGACTTTTGCCCTTTTTTGCATGTTTACAGGGGTCATTCTTTTGCACCCTGATCCTAAAGGCTTCATCTGATTGCCTTAAAATTCTGTCTGTAGCATCTGAAGACCTGGGACAAACACTGGGGCTAAAATTTTTTGTTTCCGAAATACTATATGACGGGGGCGAGGCATCAAAGTTTTCACTTAAGATTTCCTTCGCCGCAATGGACAAAATGCTTAATAACTCTCCTGCACATGCTGCTAAAAATCCAAAACTTCACATGTACATAAAGAGTCTGTACCTGAAGACATCTATATGTTTATATTCAGTTATACACCTTGCGCCAATCAATATCATTTTTTACATTTTGACGTACTGCACGGTGCCCTTTTAACGAATCTGATTGAAAATTGGCTAGAAAAGACTCAAGACATTGATCTTACTCTATCCCTATTTTTACGACTTTCCTTCAAAGGGCGTGGCTATTACGGTGCCGCAGAGTCTGATTATTCTCCGTGGCAACAAAAGTTCCTGCAAAATGATTCAGATGATCCATCTTCTGGAAATCTTTCACATTTGAGGATATTCAGGCCCTGAAGACGGCTGCCAACTTATTTTTGATCGCAGTGGTAGTGCCACCAACTGGTTAAAACAAATACAAATTATTTTCGTTGATGTTTTTCTCCGGGCAGGTGAACATAATCTACCTTATATTTGCTCGGATGAGTGTTTAGGCCTTGAGCATGTCACAATACGAAAGTCTTTCGCCTTCTTCAGAGTGTCACATGATGCTGTTTTGTGACCCGTCTTTATCAGCTGATGTTCCATGAGGGCGTGACTTACCTGTCACAAGAATGAAGGCAAGTCACGCCCCCCGCTGTCCGTTCACTCCGCCAAGATGCTGCTCCAGGTGGTAGAGAGGATGAAGGCTCCCTTGTCTCTGTTCATGGTTTTTATGCCTCGCTTGCAGATCTCAATGGCCTCTCTGATCCAGCGCTGTTGTTTGTTCTCTTCTGTGCGGATGACCCTGCCCTTCTCCCGGTCCATGATGTGGTTTTCCCTTTTGCAGTGGTCAGTGATTGCTGATTTGTAATGTTCATGTTGTGCTTGTTCTTTTACTGCTCTGATTTTTTCATTTTTTTGACAGGTAAGTCACACCCTCATGGAACATCAGCTCAAGACACCATCATGCGACACTCTGAAGAAGGCAAAAGACTCGCCGAAACATGTCAGGTAAAAAATTAACCTAAAACATAATTGTCTGCTTTTAATGAATCAGTCAAATATCAATAATAAGAAGACAAAATGAACCTAATACAAATAAATGAATGCTTAATAACTCCCCTGCACATGCTCCTAAAAATCCAAACCTTCACCTGTAAATAAAACGTCCCGACCTGAAGACATCTTAATGTTATTATTTTGTTATACACACAGCGCCGCCAAGTGGAATCAAAAATTTGTTTTTATTTTAATTTTCACGTACTGCACGGTGCCCTTTTGACGAATCCGACTGAAAATTAGTCAGAAAAGACTCAAGACAATGATCTTACTCTCTGCCGAATTTTGTGACGTTTTGGCAAAAGGCGTGGCTATTAAGGTGCTGAAAAGTCCGATTGTACTCTGTGGCAACAAAAGCTCCGGCAACATGACTCAGATGATCCTATCTTCTCGAAGTTGTACACATTTGAGGATACTTCAGCCCTGAAGACATCTACCGACTTATTTTTCATCGTAGTAGTAGCGCCACCAACTGGTAAAAGCTAATACAAGTTATTTTCTTGGATGTTTTTCTCCGTGCAACTCAACAAGGTCGCCCTCATATATGCTCGGATGACTGTTTCGGCCATGAGGATGTCACAATACGAAATTAGTCCTTTTTCGTGAAAAGTTGTGGGAGTGGCATTGCACTGTTCGGCAATAAAACAACGCTGATTATGAGGTTCTAAATATGAACGACAACTCGTGAAACTTTACACACACATCAGGCCGAGCAAATTTATCAATATTTTATACGTTAGTTGTGCAGCTTTTTTGAAATGGCTCGCCATGGCCCTCGAGAAATGTTCAAAAAAGCAGCCCTGATTGAGTGTTTCACCTCGCTTTTTGTAAATTTTATGGAGTACAGTGAACCCTCGGTTATCGCGGTTAATGGGGACCGAGACCACCCGCGAAAACTGAAAATCCGCGAAGTAGCGGCGCACCTTCAAAAATGCTTAAAAAAAATATACAATATATATAATAATATATATATATATATATATATATATATATATATATATATATATATATATACGGGGAGAGAGAGAGTGAAATTCATTTTATAACAAAAAAACCAAATTATTATTAAAACGTATTATTTTTTTATTCCCCAGCCATTCTTTTTGTATTTATTTAATTACTCCGACTTTTACCTGCTGGTACGCCGTCCGGTGTGCCCTGTGAAATGAAAGGTGGCATTCTTTATTTATTTATTCATTTATTCATTCATAACTGACAGCCTCGCGCTCCGCTCGTGCCCGGGCGGAAGAGGTGCTCCAATTCGGCTTAACTGTGACACACGCCCGCCCTCCTCCCCCGGAACTTCCATTCGGTTAAACTTAGGGGCCGCTTGGCACCGCCCGTGCCCGGGGAAGGTGCTCCTCTTCGGCTTACTGTGACGCGAGCATGCCCTCCTCCTCCGGAGCTTCCATTCAGTTAAACTTAGGGGCCGCTTGGAACCGCCCGTGCCCGGGGAAGGTGCTCCTCTTCGGCTTACTGTGACGCGAGCATGCCCTCCTCCTCCGGAGCTTCCATTCGGTTAAACTTAGGGGCCGCTTGGAACCGCCCGTGCCCGGGGAAGGTGCTCCTCTTCGGCTTACTGTGACGCGAGCATGCCCTCCTCCTCCGGAGCTTCCATTCGGTTAAACTTAGGGGCCGCTTGGCACCGCCCGTGCCCGGGGAAGGTGCTCCTCTACGGCTTAACTGCCACGCACGCCGGCCGGAGCTCTGGTACGGTCCGAACCGCGCGAAACGTCGCCACCGATCGTGTCCGGGAGAACGTGCTCTTCTTCGTCCACTCTCCTCTTCGCCCACGCTCTTCTTCGGCGCACGCCGGCCGTCTAACCGCTCCAGCGCCCCGTCGTGCCGCTCGGCGAAACTACAATGCCCCCGAATATTTTTTAGACCCGCGAAGCACTGAACCCGCGAAAGGTGAACCGCGAAGTAGCGAGGGTTCACTGTATGTATAAGACCAAGACCTACAAAAAAGTCTCTTGGAGCAATGAGCTAGGTTTTACAGGAAGTCGGCCATTTTGAATTTACTTAAAAGGGGGCGGGTCACCACAATGGACTTTGTGTAGAAATTATTATTGGGGCCCGAGCAGCGACCGCGGCGAGGTCCCTATTGTTTTTGTAGAAAATATTATTACTTTTATTATTATTATTATTATTATTATTAGGGCCTGAGCAGCGACCGCTGCGAAGTCCCTATTGTTTTTGTAGAAATTATTATTATTATTATTTTTCCGATTGTTCGATCGCATTTTTGACCCCCGAAACATGCACAAAAACTCACCAAACTTGGCAGTCTCATCGGGCATGACGAAAAATTTGATATTTTAACGTCTAATATGAACAGGAATTGAGTTATGAATTTTTGAAAGTCTGACTTTTGCCCTTTTTTGCATGTTTACAGGGGTCATTCTTTTGCACCCTGATCTAAAGGCTTCATCTGATTGCCTTAAAATTCTGTCTGTAGCATCTGAAGACCTGGCACAAACACTGGGGCTAAAATTTTTTGTTTCCGAAATACTATATGACGGGGGCGGGGCATCAAAGTTTTCACTTAAGATTTCCTTCGCCGCAATGGACAAAATGCTTAATAACTCTCCTGCACATGCTGCTAAAAATCCAAAACTTCACATGTACATAAAGAGTCTGTACCTGAAGACATCTATATGTTTATATTCAGTTATACACCTTGCGCCAATCAATATCATTTTTTACATTTTGACGTACTGCACGGTGCCCTTTTAACGAATCTGATTGAAAATTGGCTAGAAAAGACTCAAGACATTGATCTTACTCTATCCCTATTTTTGTGACTTTCCTTCGAAGGGCGTGGCTATTACGGTGCCGCAGAGTCTGATTATTCTCCGTGGCAACAAAAGTTCCTGCAAAATGATTCAGATGATCCATCTTCTCGAAATTTTTCACATTTGAGGATATTCAGGCCCTGAAGACGGCTGCCAACTTATTTTTGATCGCAGTGGTCGCGCCACCAACTGGTTAAAACAAATACAAATTATTTTCGTTGATTTTTTTCTCCGGGCAGGTTAACAAAATCTACCTTACATTTGCTCGGATGAGTGTTTAGGCCTTGAGGATGTCACAATACGTAAGTCTTTCGCCTTCTTCAGAGTGTCACATGATGGTGTCTTGTGGCCCGTCTTTATCAGCTGATGTTCCATGAGGGCGTGACTTACCTGTCACAAGAATGAAGGCAAGTCACGCCCCCCGCTGTCCGTTCACTCCGCCAAAATGCTCCTCCAGGTGGTAGAGAGGATGAAGGCTCCCTTGTCTCTGTTCATGGTTTTTATGCCTCGCTTGCAGATCTCAATGGCCTCTCTGATCCAGCGCTGTTGTTTGTTCTCTTCGGTGCGGATGACCCTGCCCTTCTCCCGGTCCATGATGTGGTTTTCCCTTTTGCAGTGGTCAGTGATTGCTGATTTGTAATGTTCATGTTGTGCTTGTTCTTTTACTGCTCTGATTTTTCATTTTTTTGACAGGTAAGTCACACCCTCATGGAACATCAGCTGATAAAGACGGGTCTCAAGACACCATCATGCGACACTCTGAAGAAGGCGAAAGACTCGCCGAAACATGTCAGGTAAAAAATTAACCTAAAACATAATTGTCTGCTTTTAATGAATCAGTCAAATATCAATAATAAGAAGACAAAATGAACCTAATACAAATAAATGAATGCTTAATAACTCCCCTGCACATGCTCCTAAAAATCCAAACCTTCACCTGTAAATAAAACGTCCCGACCTGAAGACATCTTAATGTTATTATTTTGTTATACACACAGTGCCGCCAAGTGGAATCAAAAATTTGTTTTTATTTTAATTTTCACGTACTGCACGGTGCCCTTTTGACGAATCCGACTGAAAATTAGTCAGAAAAGACTCAAGACAATGATCTTACTCTCTGCCGAATTTTGTGACGTTTTGGCAAAAGGCGTGGCTATTAAGGTGCTGAAAAGTCCGATTGTACTCTGTGGTAACAAAAGCTCCGGCAACATGACTCAGATGATCCTATCTTCTCGAAGTTGTACACATTTGAGGATACTTCAGCCCTGAAGACATCTACCAACTTATTTTACATCGTAGTAGTAGCGCCACCAACTGGTAAAAGCTAATACAAGTTATTTTCTTGGATGTTTTTCTCCGTGCAACTCAACAAGGTCGCCCTCATATATGCTCGGATGACTGTTTCGGCCATGAGGATGTCACAATACGAAATTCCTGATTTTTCGTGAAAAGTTGTGGGAGTGGCATTGCACTGTTCGGCAATAAAACAAAGCTGATTATGAGGTTCTAAATATGAACGACAACTCGTAAAACTTTACACACACATCAGGCCGAGCAAATTTATCAATATTTTATACGTTAGTTGTGCAGCTTTTTTGAAATGGCTCGCCATGGCCCTCGAGAAATGTTAAAAAAAAGCAGCTCTGGTTGAGTGTTTCACCTCGCTTTTTGTAAATTTTATGGAGTACAGTGAACCCTCGGTTATCGCGGTTAATGGGGACCGAGACCATCCGCGAAAACTGAAAATCCGCGAAGTAGCGGCGCACCTTCAAAAATGCTTAAAAAAAATATACAATATATATAATAAATATATAAATATATATATATATATATATATATATATACGGGGAGAGAGAGAGTGAAATTCATGTTATAACAAAAAAAACAAATTATTATTAAAACTTATTATTTTTTTATTCCCCAGCCATTCTTTTTGTATTTATTTAATTACTCCGACTTTTACCTGCTGGTACGCCGTCCGGTGTGCCCTGTGAAATGAAAGGTGGCATTCTTTATTTATTTATTCATTTATTCATTCATAACTGACAGCCTCGCGCTCCGCTCGTGCCCGGGCAGAAGAGGTGCTCCAATTTGGCTTAACTGTGACACACGCCCGTCCTCCTCCCCCGGAGCTTCCATTCGGTTAAACTTAGGGGCCGCTTGGCACCGCCCGTGCCCGGGGAAGGTGCTCCTCTTCGGCTTACTGTGACGCGAGCATGCCCTCCTCCTCCGGAGCTTCCATTCGGTTAAACTTAGGGGCCGCTTGGAACCGCCCGTGCCCGGGGAAGGTGCTCCTCTTCGGCTTACTGTGACGCGAGCATGCCCTCCTCCTCCGGAGCTTCCATTCGGTTAAACGTAGGGGCCGCTTGGCACCGCCCGTGCCCGGGGAAGGTGCTCCTCTACGGCTTAACTGCCACGCACGCTGGCCGGAGCTCTGGTACGGTCCGAACCGCGCGAAACGTCGCCACCGATCGTGTCCGGGGGAACGTGCTCTTCTTCGTCCACTCTCCTCTTCGCCCACGCTCTTCTTCGGCGCACGCCGGCCGTCTAACCGCTCCAGCGCCCCGTCGTGCCGCTCGGCGAAACTACAATGCCCCCGAATATTTTTTAGACCCGCGAAGCACTGAACCCGCGAAAGGTGAACCGCGAAGTAGCGAGGGTTCACTGTATGTATAAGACCAAGACCTACAAAAAAGTCTCTTGGAGCAATGAGCTAGGTTTTACAGGAAGTCGGCCATTTTGAATTTACTTAAAAGGGGGCGGGTCACCACAATGGACTTTGTGTAGAAATTATTATTGGGGCCCGAGCAGCGACCGCGGCGAGGTCCCTATTGTTTTTGTAGAAGATATTATTACTTTTATTATTATTATTATTATTATTATTAGGGCCTGAGCAGCGACCGCTGCGAAGTACCTATTGTTTTTGTAGAAATTATTATTATTATTATTTTTCCGATTGTTCGATCGCATTTTTGACCCCCGAAACATGCACAAAAACTCACCAAACTTGGCAGTCTCATCGGGCATGGCGAAAAATTTGATATTTTAACGTCTAATATGAACAGGAAGTGAGTTATGAATTTTTGAAAGTCCGACTTTTGCCCTTTTTTGCATGTTTACAGGGGTCATTCTTTTGCACCCTGATCCTAAAGGCTTCATCTGATTGCCTTAAAATTCTGTCTGTAGCATCTGAAGACCTGGCACAAACACTGGGGCTAAAATTTTTTGTTTCCAAAATACTATATGACGGGGGCGGGGCATCAAAGTTTTCACTTAAGATATCCTTCGCCGCAATGGACAAAATGCTTAATAACTCTCCTGCACATGCTGCTAAAAATCCAAAACTTCACATGTACATAAAAAGTCTGTACCTGAAGACATCTATATGTTTATATTCAGTTATACACCTTGCGCCAATCAATATCATTTTTTACATTTTGACGTACTGCACGGTGCCCTTTTAACGAATCTGATTGAAAATTGGCTAGAAAAGACTCAAGACATTGATCTTACTCTATCCCTATTTTTGTGACTTTCCTTCGAAGGGCGTGGCTATTACGGTGCCGCAGAGTCTGATTATTCTCCGTGGCAACAAAAGTTCCTGCAAAATGATTCAGATGATCCATCTTCTCGAAATTTTTCACATTTGAGGATATTCAGGCCCTGAAGACGGCTGCCAACTTATTTTTGATCGCAGTGGTAGCGCCACCAACTGGTTAAAACAAATACAAATTATTTTCGTTGATTTTTTTCTCCGGGCAGGTTAACAAAATCTACCTTACATTTGCTCGGATGAGTGTTTAGGCCTTGAGGATGTCACAATACGAAAGTCTTTCGCCTTCTTCAGAGTGTCACATGATGGTGTCTTGTGGCCCGTCTTTATCAGCTGATGTTCCATGAGGGCGTGACTTACCTGTCACAAGAATGAAGGCAAGTCACGCCCCCCGCTGTCCGTTCACTCCGCCAAAATGCTGCTCCAGGTGGTAGAGAGGATGAAGGCTCCCTTGTCTCTGTTCATGGTTTTTATGCCTCGCTTGCAGATCTCAATGGCCTCTCTGATCCAGCGCTGTTGTTTGTTCTCTTCGGTGCGGATGACCCTGCCCTTCTCCCGGTCCATGATGTGGTTTTCCCTTTTGCAGTGGTCAGTGATTGCTGATTTGTAATGTTCATGTTGTGCTTGTTCTTTGACTGCTCTGATTTTTCATTTTTTTGACAGGTAAGTCACACCCTCATGGAACATCAGCTGATAAAGACGGGTCTCAAGACACCATCATGCGACACTCTGAAGAAGGCGAAAGACTCGCCGAAACATGTCAGGTAAAAAATTTACCTAAAACATAATTGTCTGCTTTTAATGAATCAGTCAAATATCAATAATAAGAGGACAAAATGAACCTAATACAAATAAACGAATGCTTAATAACTCCCCTGCACATGCTCCTAAAAATCCAAACCTTCACCTGTAAATAAAACGTCCCGACCTGAAGACATCTTAATGTTATTATTTTGTTATACACACAGTGCCGCCAAGTGGAATCAAAAATTTGTTTTTATTTTAATTTTCACGTACTGCACGGTGCCCTTTTGACGAATCCGACTGAAAATTAGTCAGAAAAGACTCAAGACAATGATCTTACTCTCTGCCGAATTTTGTGACGTTTTGGCAAAAGGCGTGGCTATTAAGGTGCTGAAAAGTCCGATTGTACTCTGTGGCAACAAAAGCTCCGGCAACATGACTCAGATGATCCTATCTTCTCGAAGTTGTACACATTTGAGGATACCTCAGCCCTGAAGACATCTACCAACTTATTTTACATCGTAGTAGTAGCGCCACCAACTGGTAAAAGCTAATACAAGTTATTTTCTTGGATGTTTTTCTCCGTGCAACTCAACAAGGTCGCCCTCATATATGCTCGGATGACTGTTTCGGCCATGAGGATGTCACAATACGAAATTCGTGATTTTTCGTGAAAAGTTGTGGGAGTGGCATTGCACTGTTCGGCAATAAAACAAAGCTGATTATGAGGTTCTAAATATGAACGACAACTCGTAAAACTTTACACACACATCAGGCCGAGCAAATTTATCAATATTTTATACGTTAGTTGTGCAGCTTTTTTGAAATGGCTCGCCATGGCCCTCGAGAAATGTTAAAAAAAAGCAGCTCTGGTTGAATGTTTCACCTCGCTTTTTGTAAATTTTATGGAGTACAGTGAACTCTCTGTTATCGCGGTTAATGGGGACCGAGACCATCCGCGAAAACTGAAAATCCGCGAAGTAGCGGCGCACCTTCAAAAATGCTTAAAAAAAATATACAATATATATAATAAATATATATATATATATATATATATACGGGGAGAGAGAGAGTGAAATTCATGTTATAACAAAAAAAACAAATTATTATTAAAACTTATTATTTTTTTATTCCCCAGCCATTCTTTTTGTATTTATTTAATTACTCCGACTTTTACCTGCTGGTACGCCGTCCGGTGTGCCCTGTGAAATGAAAGGTGGCATTCTTTATTTATTTATTCATTTATTCATTCATAACTGACAGCCTCGCGCTCCGCTCGTGCCCGGGCAGAAGAGGTGCTCCAATTTGGCTTAACTGTGACACACGCCCGTCCTCCTCCCCCGGAGCTTCCATTCGGTTAAACTTAGGGGCCGCTTGGCACCGCCCGTGCCCGGGGAAGGTGCTCCTCTTCGGCTTACTGTGACGCGAGCATGCCCTCCTCCTCCGGAGCTTCCATTCGGTTAAACTTAGGGGCCGCTTGGAACCGCCCGTGCCCGGGGAAGGTGCTCCTCTTCGGCTTAGTGTGACGCGAGCATGCCCTCCTCCTCCGGAGCTTCCATTCGGTTAAACTTAGGGGCCGCTTGGCACCGCCCGTGCCCGGGGAAGGTGCTCCTCTACGACTTAACTGCCACGCACGCTGGCCGGAGCTCTGGTACGGTCCGAACCGCGCGAAACGTCGCCACCGATCGTGTCCGGGGGAACGTGCTCTTCTTCGTCCACTCTCCTCTTCGCCCACGCTCTTCTTCGGCGCACGCCGGCCGTCTAACCGCTCCAGCGCCCCGTCGTGCCGCTCGGCGAAACTACAATGCCCCCGAATATTTTTTAGACCCGCGAAGCACTGAACCCGCGAAAGGTGAACCGCGAAGTAGCGAGGGTTCACTGTATGTATAAGACCAAGACCTACAAAAAAGTCTCTTGGAGCAATGAGCTAGGTTTTACAGGAAGTCGGCCATTTTGAATTTACTTAAAAGGGGGCGGGTCACCACAATGGACTTTGTGTAGAAATTATTATTGGGGCCCGAGCAGCGACCGCGGCGAGGTCCCTATTGTTTTTGTAGAAAATATTATTACTTTTATTATTATTATTATTATTATTATTAGGGCCTGAGCAGCGACCGCTGCGAAGTCCCTATTGTTTTTGTAGAAATTATTATTATTATTATTTTTCCGATTGTTCGATCGCATTTTTGACCCCCGAAACATGCACAAAAACTCACCAAACTTGGCAGTCTCATCGGGCATGGCGAAAAATTTGATATTTTAACGTCTAATATGAACAGGAAGTGAGTTATGAATTTTTGAAAGTCCGACTTTTGCCCTTTTTTGCATGTTTACAGGGGTCATTCTTTTGCACCCTGACCCTAAAGGCTTCATCTGATTGCCTTAAAATTCTGTCTGTAGCATCTGAAGACCTGGCACAAACACTGGGGCTAAAATTTTTTGTTTCCGAAATACTATATGACGGGGGCGGGGCATCAAAGTTTTCACTTAAGATTTCCTTCGCCGCAATGGACAAAATGCTTAATAACTCTCCTGCACATGCTGCTAAAAATCCAAAACTTCACATGTACATAAAGAGTCTGTACCTGAAGACATCTATATGTTTATATTCAGTTATACACCTTGCGCCAATCAATATCATTTTTTACATTTTGACGTACTGCACGGTGCCCTTTTAACGAATCTGATTGAAAATTGGCTAGAAAAGACTCAAGACATTGATCTTACTCTATCCCTATTTTTGTGACTTTCCTTCGAAGGGCGTGGCTATTACGGTGCCGCAGAGTCTGATTATTCTCCGTGGCAACAAAAGTTCCTGCAAAATGATTCAGATGATCCATCTTCTCGAAATTTTTCACATTTGAGGATATTCAGGCCCTGAAGACGGCTGCCAACTTATTTTTGATCGCAGTGGTAGCGCCACCAACTGGTTAAAACAAATACAAATCATTTTCGTTGATTTTTTTCTCCGGGCAGGTTAACAAAATCTACCTTACATTTGCTCGGATGAGTGTTTAGGCCTTGAGGATGTCACAATACGAAAGTCTTTCGCCTTCTTCAGAGTGTCACATGATGGTGTCTTGTGGCCCGTCTTTATCAGCTGATGTTCCATGAGGGCGTGACTTACCTGTCACAAGAATGAAGGCAAGTCACGCCCCCCGCTGTCCGTTCACTCCGCCAAAATGCTGCTCCAGGTGGTAGAGAGGATGAAGGCTCCCTTGTCTCTGTTCATGGTTTTTATGCCTCGCTTGCAGATCTCAATGGCCTCTCTGATCCAGCGCTGTTGTTTGTTCTCTTCGGTGCGGATGACCCTGCCCTTCTCCCGGTCCATGATGTGGTTTTCCCTTTTGCAGTGGTCAGTGATTGCTGATTTGTAATGTTCATGTTGTGCTTGTTCTTTTACTGCTCTGATTTTTTTCATTTTTTTGACAGGTAAGTCACACCCTCATGGAACATCAGCTCAAGACACCATCATGCGACACTCTGAAGTAGGCGAAAGACTCGCCGAAACATGTCAGGTAAAAAATTAACCTAAAACATAATTGTCTGCTTTTAATGAATCAGTCAAATATCAATAATAAGAAGACAAAATGAACCTAATACAAATAAATGAATGCTTAATAACTCCCCTGCACATGCTCCTAAAAATCCAAACCTTCACCTGTAAATAAAACGTCCCGACCTGAAGACATCTTAATGTTATTATTTTGTTATACACACAGTGCCGCCAAGTGGAATCAAAAATTTGTTTTTATTTTAATTGTCACGTACTGCACGGTGCCCTTTCGACGAATCCGACTGAAAATTAGTCAGAAAAGACTCAAGACAATGATCTTACTCTCTGCCGAATTTTGTGACGTTTTGGCAAAAGGCGTGGCTATTACGGTGCTGAAAAGTCCGATTGTACTCTGTGGCAACAAAAGCTCCAGCAACATGACTCAGATGATCCTATCTTCTCGAAGTTGCACACATTTGAGGATACTTCAGCCCTGAAGACATCTACCAACTTATTTTTCATCGTAGTAGTAGCGCCCCCAACTGGTAAAAGCTAATACAAGTTATTTTCTTGGATGTTTTTCTCCGTGCAACTCAACAAGGTCGCCCTCATATATGCTCGGATGACTGTTTCGGCCATGAGGATGTCACAATACGAAATTCGTCCTTTTTCATGAAAAGTTGTGGGAGTGGCATTGCACTGTTCGGCAATAAAACAAAGCTGATTATGAGGTTCTAAATATGAACGACAACTCGTGAAACTTTACACACACATCAGGCCGAGCAAATTTATCAATATTTTATACGTTAGTTGTGCAGCTTTTTTGAAATGGCTCGCCATGGCCCTCGAGAAATTTTCAAAAAAGCAGCCCTGGTTGAGTGTTTCACCTCGCTTTTTGTAAATTTTATGGAGTACAGTGAACCCTCGGTTATCGCGGTTAATGGGGACCGAGACCACCCGCGAAAACTGAAAATCCGCGAAGTAGCGGCGCACCTTCAAAAATGCTTAAAAAAAATATATAATAAATATATAAATATATATATATATATATATATATATATATATATATATATATATATATATATATATATATATATATATATACGGGGGGAGAGAGAGAGAGAGAGAGTGAAATTCATGTTATAACAAAAAAAACAAATTATTATTAAAACTTATTATTTTTTTATTCCCCAACCATTCTTTTTGTATTTATTTAATTACTCCGACTTTTACCTGCTGGTACGCCGTCCGGTGTGCCCTGTGAAATGAAAGGTGGCATTCTTTATTTATTTATTCATTTATTCATTCATAACTGACAGCCTCGCGCTCCGCTTGTGCCCGGCAGAAGAGGTGCTCCAATTCGGCTTAACTGTGACACACGCCCGCCCTCCTCCCCCGGAGCTTCCATTCGGTTAAACTTAGGGGCCGCTTGGCACCGCCCGTGCCCGGGGAAGGTGCTCCTCTTCGGCTTACTGTGACGCGAGCATGCCCTCCTCCTCCGGAGCTTCCATTCGGTTAAACTTAGGGGCCGCTTGGAACCGCCCGTGCCCGGGGAAGGTGCTCCTCTTCGGCTTACTGTGACGCGAGCATGCCCTCCTCCTCCGGAGCTTCCATTCGGTTAAACTCAGGGGCCGCTTGGAACCGCCCGTGCCCGGGGAAGGTGCTCCTCTACGGCTTAACTGCCACGCACGCCGGCCGGAGCTCTGGTACGGTCCGAACCGCGCGAAACGTCGCCACCGATCGTGTCCGGGGGAACGTGCTCTTCTTCGTCCACTCTCCTCTTCGCCCACGCTCTTCTTCGTCGCACGCCGGCCGTCTAACCGCTCCAGCGCCCCGTCGTGCCGCTCGGCGAAACTACAATGCCCCCGAATATTTTTTAGACCCGCGAAGCACTGAACCCGCGAAAGGTGAACCTCGAAGTAGCGAGGGTTCACTGTATGTATAAGACCAAGACCTACAAAAAAGTCTCTTGGAGCAATGAGCTAGGTTTTACAGGAAGTCGGCCATTTTGAATTTACTTAAAAGGGGGCGGGTCTCCACAATGGACTTTGTGTAGAAATTATTATTGGGGCCCGAGCAGCGACCGCGGCGAGGTCCCTATTGTTTTTGTAGAAAATATTATTACTTTTATTATTATTATTATTATTATTATTATTATTATTAGGGCCTGAGCAGCGACCGCTGCGAAGTCCCTATTGTTTTTGTAGAAATTATTATTATTATTATTTTTCCGATTGTTCGATCGCATTTTTGACCCCCGAAACATGCACAAAAACTCACCAAACTTGGCAGTCTCATCGGGCATGGCGAAAAATTTGATATTTTTTAACGTCTAATATGAACAGGAAGTGAGTTATGAATTTTTGAAAGTCCGACTTTTGCCCTTTTTTGCATGTTTACAGGGGTCATTCTTTTGCACCCTGATCCTAAAGGCTTCATCTGATTGCCTTAAAGTTCTGTCTGGAGCATCTTAAGACCTGGGACAAACACTGGGGCTAAAATTTTTTGTTTCCGAAATACTATATGACGGGGGCGGGGCTTCAAAGTTTTCACTTAAGATTTCCTTCGCCGCAATGGACAAAATGCTTAATAACTCTCCTGCCCGTGCTGCTAAAAATCCAAAACTTCACATGTACATAAAGAGTCGGTACCTGAAGACATCTATATGTTTATATTCAGTTATACACCTTGCGCCAATCAATATAAATGTTTACATTTTGACGTACTGCACGGTGCCCTTTTAACGAATCCGACTGAAAATTGGCTAGAAAAGACTCAAGACATTGATCTTACTCTATCCCTATTTTTATGACTTTCCTTCAAAGGGCGTGGCTATTACGGTGCCGCAGAGTCTGATTATTCTCCGTGGCAACAAAAGTTCCTGCAAAATGATTCAGATGATCCATCTTCTGGAAATCTTTCACATTTGAGGATATTCAGGCCCTGAAGACGGCTGCCAACTTATTTTTGATCGCAGTGGTAGCGCCACCAACTGGTTAAAACAAATACAAATTATTTTCGTTGATGTTTTTCTCCGGGCAGGTTAACAAAATCTACCTTATATTTGCTCGGATGAGTGTTTAGGCCTTGAGCATGTCACAATACGAAAGTCTTTCGCCTTCTTCAGAGTGTCACATGATGGTGTCTTGTGACCCGTCTTTATCAGCTGATGTTCCATGAGGGCGTGACTTACCTGTCACAAGAATGAAGGCAAGTCACGCCCCCCGCTGTCCGTTCACTCCGCCAAGATGCTGGTCCAGGTGGTAGAGAGGATGAAGGCTCCCTTGTCTCTGTTCATGGTTTTTATGCCTCGCTTGCAGATCTCAATGGCCTCTCTGATCCAGCGCTGTTGTTTGTTCTCTTCTGTGCGGATGACCCTGCCCTTCTCCCGGTCCATGATGTGGTTTTCCCTTTTGCAGTGGTCAGTGATTGCTGATTTGTAATGTTCATGTTGTGCTTGTTCTTTTACTGCTCTGATTTTTTCATTTTTTTGACAGGTAAGTCACACCCTCATGGAACATCAGCTCAAGACACCATCATGCGACACTCTGAAGAAGGCGAAAGACTCGCCGAAACATGTCAGGTAAAAAATTAACCTAAAACATAATTGTCTGCTTTTAATGAATCAGTCAAATATCAATAATAAGAAGACAAAATGAACCTAATACAAATAAATGAATGCTTAATAACTCCCCTGCACATGCTCCTAAAAATCCAAACCTTCACCTGTAAATAAAACGTCCCGACCTGAAGACATCTTAATGTTATTATTTTGTTATACACACAGTGCCGCCAAGTGGAATCAAAAATTTGTTTTTATTTTAATTTTCACGTACTGCATGGTGCCCTTTTGACGAATCCGACTGAAAATTAGTCAGAAAAGACTTAAGACAATGATCTTACTCTCTGCCGAATTTTGTGACGTTTTGGCAAAAGGCGTGGCTATTAAGGTGCTGAAAAGTCCGATTGTACTCTGTGGCAACAAAAGCTCCGGCAACATGACTCAGATGATCCTATCTTCTCGAAGTTGTACACATTTGAGGATACTTCAGCCCTGAAGACATCTACCAACTTATTTTACATCGTAGTAGTAGCGCCACCAACTGGTAAAAGCTAATACAAGTTATTTTCTTGGATGTTTTTCTCCGTGCAACTCAACAAGGTCGCCCTCATATATGCTCGGATGACTGTTTCGGCCATGAGGATGTCACAATACGAAATTCGTGATTTTTCGTGAAAAGTTGTGGGAGTGGCATTGCACTGTTCAGCAATAAAACAAAGCTGATTATGAGGTTCTAAATATGAACGACAACTCGTAAAACTTTACACACACATCAGGCCGAGCAAATTTATCAATATTTTATACGTTAGTTGTGCAGCTTTTTTGAAATGGCTCGCCATGGCCCTCGAGAAATGTTAAAAAAAAAGCAGCTCTGGTTGAGTGTTTCACCTCGCTTTTTGTAAATTTTATGGAGTACAGTGAACCCTCGGTTATCGCGGTTAATGGGGACCGAGACCACCCGCGAAAACTGAAAATCCGCGAAGTAGCGGCGCACCTTCAAAAATGCTTAAAAAAAATATACAATATATATAATAAATATATAAATATATATATATATATATATATATATATATATATATATATATATATATACGGGGAGAGAGCGAGTGAAATTCATGTTATAACAAAAAAAACAAATTATTATTAAAACGTATTATTTTTTTATTCCCCAGCCATTCTTTTTGTATTTATTTAATTACTCCGACTTTTACCTGCTGGTACGCCGTCCGGTGTGCCCTGTGAAATGAAAGGTGGCATTCTTTATTTATTTATTCATTTATACATTCATAACTGACAGCCTCGCGCTCCGCTCGTGCCCGGGCAGAAGAGGTGCTCCAATTTGGCTTAACTGTGACACACGCCCGTCCTCCTCCCCCGGAGCTTCCATTCGGTTAAACTTAGGGGCCGCTTGGCACCGCCCGTGCCCGGGGAAGGTGCTCCTCTTCGGCTTACTGTGACGCGAGCATGCCCTCCTCCTCCGGAGCTTCCATTCGGTTAAACTTAGGGGCCGCTTGGAACCGCCCGTGCCCGGGGAAGGTGCTCCTCTTCGGCTTACTGTGACGCGAGCATGCCCTCCTCCTCCGGAGCTTTCATTCGGTTAAACTTAGGGGCCGCTTGGCACTGCCCGTGCCCGGGGAAGGTGCTCCTCTACGGCTTAACTGCCACGCACGCTGGCCGGAGCTCTGGTACGGTCCGAACCGCGCGAAACGTCGCCACCGATCGTGTCCGGGGGAACGTGCTCTTCTTCGTCCACTCTCCTCTTCGCCCACGCTCTTCTTCGGCGCACGCCGGCCGTCTAACCGCTCCAGCGCCCCGTCGTGCCGCTCGGCGAAACTACAATGCGCCCGAATATTTTTTAGACCCGCGAAGCACTGAACCCGCGAAAGGTGAACCGCGAAGTAGCGAGGGTTCACTGTATGTATAAGACCAAGACCTACAAAAAAGTCTCTTGGAGCAATGAGCTAGGTTTTACAGGAAGTCGGCCATTTTGAATTTACTTAAAAGGGGGCGGGTCACCACAATGGACTTTGTGTAGAAATTATTATTGGGGCCCGAGCAGCGACCGCGGCGAGGTCCCTATTGTTTTTGTAGAAAATATTATTACTTTTATTATTATTATTATTATTATTATTAGGGCCTGAGCAGCGACCGCTGCGAAGTCCCTATTGTTTTTGTTGAAATTATTATTATTATTATTTTTCCGATTGTTCGATCGCATTTTTGACCCCTGAAACATGCACAAAAACTCACCAAACTTGGCAGTCTCATCGGGCATGGCGAAAAATTTGATATTTTAACGTCTAATATGAACAGGAAGTGAGTTATGAATTTTTGAAAGTCCGACTTTTGCCCTTTTTTGCATGTTTACAGGGGTCATTCTTTTGCACCCTGATCCTAAAGGCTTCATCTGATTGCCTTAAAATTCTGTCTGTAGCATCTGAAGACCTGGCACAAACACTGGGGCTAAAATTTTTTGTTTCCGAAATACTATATGACGGGGGCGGGGCATCAAAGTTTTCACTTAAGATTTCCTTCGCCGCAATGGACAAAATGCTTAATAACTCTCCTGCACATGCTGCTAAAAATCCAAAACTTCACATGTACATAAAGAGTCTGTACCTGAAGACATCTATATGTTTATATTCAGTTATACACCTTGCGCCAATCAATATCATTTTTTACATTTTGACGTACTGCACGGTGCCCTTTTAACGAATCTGATTGAAAATTGGCTAGAAAAGACTCAAGACATTGATCTTACTCTATCCCTATTTTTGTGACTTTCCTTCGAAGGGCGTGGCTATTACGGTGCCGCAGAGTCTGATTATTCTCCGTGGCAACAAAAGTTCCTGCAAAATGATTCAGATGATCCATCTTCTCGAAATTTTTCACATTTGAGGATATTCAGGCCCTGAAGACGGCTGCCAACTTATTTTTGATCGCAGTGGTAGCGCCACCAACTGGTTAAAACAAATACAAATCATTTTCGTTGATTTTTTTCTCCGGGCAGGTTAACAAAATCTACCTTACATTTGCTCGGATGAGTGTTTAGGCCTTGAGGATGTCACAATACGAAAGTCTTTCGCCTTCTTCAGA
The DNA here is from genome assembly GCF_059441095.1 of Idiotropiscis lumnitzeri. NCBI lineage: Eukaryota > Metazoa > Chordata > Actinopteri > Syngnathiformes > Syngnathidae > Idiotropiscis > Idiotropiscis lumnitzeri. Next base: position 16,564 of record NW_028283581.1, on the reverse strand, counting down.
GTGTCACATGATGGTGTCTTGTGGCCCGTCTTTATCAGCTGATGTTCCATGAGGGCGTGACTTACCTGTCACAAGAATGAAGGCAAGTCACGCCCCCCGCTGTCCGTTCACTCCGCCAAAATGCTGCTCCAGGTGGTAGAGAGGATGAAGGCTCCCTTGTCTCTGTTCATGGTTTTTATGCCTCGCTTGCAGATCTCAATGGCCTCTCTGATCCAGCGCTGTTGTTTGTTCTCTTCGGTGCGGATGACCCTGCCCTTCTCCCGGTCCATGATGTGGTTTTCCCTTTTGCAGTGGTCAGTGATTGCTGATTTGTAATGTTCATGTTGTGCTTGTTCTTTTACTGCTCTGATTTTTCATTTTTTTGACAGGTAAGTCACACCCTCATGGAACATCAGCTGATAAAGACGGGTCTCAAGACACCATCATGCGACACTCTGAAGAAGGCGAAAGACTCGCCGAAACATGTCAGGTAAAAAATTAACCTAAAACATAATTGTCTGCTTTTAATGAATCAGTCAAATATCAATAATAAGAAGACAAAATGAACCTAATACAAATAAATGAATGCTTAATAACTCCCCTGCACATGCTCCTAAAAATCCAAACCTTCACCTGTAAATAAAACGTCCCGACCTGAAGACATCTTAATGTTATTATTTTGTTATACACACAGTGCCGCCAAGTGGAATCAAAAATTTGTTTTTATTTTAATTTTCACGTACTGCACGGTGCCCTTTTGACGAATCCGACTGAAAATTAGTCAGAAAAGACTCAAGACAATGATCTTACTCTCTGCCGAATTTTGTGACGTTTTGGCAAAAGGCGTGGCTATTAAGGTGCTGAAAAGTCCGATTGTACTCTGTGGCAACAAAAGCTCCGGCAACATGACTCAGATCATCCTATCTTCTCGAAGTTGTACACATTTGAGGATACTTCAGCCCTGAAGACATCTACCAACTTATTTTATATCGTAGTAGTAGCGCCACCAACTGGTAAAAGCTAATACAAGTTATTTTCTTGGATGTTTTTCTCCGTGCAACTCAACAAGGTCGCCCTCATATATGCTCGGATGACTGTTTCGGCCATGAGGATGTCACAATACGAAATTCGTGATTTTTCGTGAAAAGTTGTGGGAGTGGCATTGCACTGTTCGGCAATAAAACAAAGCTGATTATGAGGTTCTAAATATGAACGACAACTCGTAAAACTTTACACACACATCAGGCCGAGCAAATTTATCAATATTTTATACGTTAGTTGTGCAGCTTTTTTGAAATGGCTCGCCATGGCCCTCGAGAAATGTTAAAAAAAAGCAGCTCTGGTTGAGTGTTTCACCTCGCTTTTTGTAAATTTTATGGAGTACAGTGAACCCTCGGTTATCGCGGTTAATGGGGACCGAGACCACCCGCGAAAACTGAAAATCCGCGAAGTAGCGGCGCACCTTCAAAAATGCTTAAAAAAAATATACAATATATATAATATATATATATATATATATATATATATATATATATATATATATATATATATATACGGGGAGAGAGAGAGTGAAATTCATGTTATAACAAAAAAACCAAATTATTATTAAAACGTATTATTTTTTTATTCCCCAGCCATTCTTTTTGTATTTATTTAATTACTCCGACTTTTACCTGCTGGTACGCCGTCCGGTGTGCCCTGTGAAATGAAAGGTGGCATTCTTTATTTATTTATTCATTTATACATTCATAACTGACAGCCTCGCGCTCCGCTCGTGCCCGGGCAGAAGAGGTGCTCCAATTTGGCTTAACTGTGACACACGCCCGTCCTCCTCCCCCGGAGCTTCCATTCGGTTAAACTTAGGGGCCGCTTGGCACCGCCCGTGCCCGGGGAAGGTGCTCCTCTTCGGCTTACTGTGACGCGAGCATGCCCTCCTCCTCCGGAGCTTCCATTCGGTTACACTTAGGGGCCGCTTGGAACCGCCCGTGCCCGGGGAAGGTGCTCCTCTTCGGCTTACTGTGACGCGAGCATGCCCTCCTCCTCCGGAGCTTCCATTCGGTTAAACTTAGGGGCCGCTTGGCACTGCCCGTGCCCGGGGAAGGTGCTCCTCTACGGCTTAACTGCCACGCACGCTGGCCGGAGCTCTGGTACGGTCCGAACCGCGCGAAACGTCGCCACCGATCGTGTCCGGGGGAACGTGCTCTTCTTCGTCCACTCTCCTCTTCGCCCACGCTCTTCTTCGGCGCACGCCGGCCGTCTAACCGCTCCAGCGCCCCGTCGTGCCGCTCGGCGAAACTACAATGCGCCCGAATATTTTTTCGACCCGCGAAGCACTGAACCCGCGAAAGGTGAACCGCGAAGTAGCGAGGGTTCACTGTATGTATAAGACCAAGACCTACAAAAAAGTCTCTTGGAGCAATGAGCTAGGTTTTACAGGAAGTCGGCCATTTTGAATTTACTTAAAAGGGGGCGGGTCACCACAATGGACTTTGTGTAGAAATTATTATTGGGGCCCGAGCAGCGACCGCGGCGAGGTCCCTATTGTTTTTGTAGAAAATATTATTACTTTTATTATTATTATTATTATTATTATTAGGGCCTGAGCAGCGACCGCTGCGAAGTCCCTATTGTTTTTGTTGAAATTATTATTATTATTATTTTTCCGATTGTTCGATCGCATTTTTGACCCCTGAAACATGCACAAAAACTCACCAAACTTGGCAGTCTCATCGGGCATGGCGAAAAATTTGATATTTTAACGTCTAATATGAACAGGAAGTGAGTTATGAATTTTTGAAAGTCCGACTTTTGCCCTTTTTTGCATGTTTACAGGGGTCATTCTTTTGCACCCTGATCCTAAAGGCTTCATCTGATTGCCTTAAAATTCTGTCTGTAGCATCTGAAGACCTGGCACAAACACTGGGGCTAAAGTTTTTTGTTTCCGAAATACTATATGACGGGGGCGGGGCATCAAAGTTTTCACTTAAGATTTCCTTCGCCGCAATGGACAAAATGCTTAATAACTCTCCTGCACATGCTGCTAAAAATCCAAAACTTCACATGTACATATAGAGTCTGTACCTGAAGACATCTATATGTTTATATTCAGTTATACACCTTGCGCCAATCAATATCATTTTTTACATTTTGACGTACTGCACGGTGCCCTTTTAACGAATCTGATTGAAAATTGGCTAGAAAAGACTCAAGACATTGATCTTACTCTATCCCTATTTTTGTGACTTTCCTTCGAAGGGCGTGGCTATTACGGTGCCGCAGAGTCTGATTATTCTCCGTGGCAACAAAAGTTCCTGCAAAATGATTCAGATGATCCATCTTCTCGAAATTTTTCACATTTGAGGATATTCAGGCCCTGAAGACGGCTGCCAACTTATTTTTGATCGCAGTGGTAGCGCCACCAACTGGTTAAAACAAATACAAATCATTTTCGTTGATTTTTTTCTCCGGGCAGGTTAACAAAATCTACCTTACATTTGCTCGGATGAGTGTTTAGGCCTTGAGGATGTCACAATACGAAAGTCTTTCGCCTTCTTCAGAGTGTCACATGATGGTGTCTTGTGGCCCGTCTTTATCAGCTGATGTTCCATGAGGGCGTGACTTACCTGTCACAAGAATGAAGGCAAGTCACGCCCCCCGCTGTCCGTTCACTCCGCCAAAATGCTGCTCCAGGTGGTAGAGAGGATGAAGGCTCCCTTGTCTCTGTTCATGGTTTTTATGCCTCGCTTGCAGATCTCAATGGCCTCTCTGATCCAGCGCTGTTGTTTGTTCTCTTCGGTGCGGATGACCCTGCCCTTCTCCCGGTCCATGATGTGGTTTTCCCTTTTGCAGTGGTCAGTGATTGCTGATTTGTAATGTTCATGTTGTGCTTGTTCTTTTACTGCTCTGATTTTTCATTTTTTTGACAGGTAAGTCACACCCTCATGGAACATCAGCTGATAAAGACGGGTCTCAAGACACCATCATGCGACACTCTGAAGAAGGCGAAAGACTCGCCGAAACATGTCAGGTAAAAAATTAACCTAAAACATAATTGTCTGCTTTTAATGAATCAGTCAAATATCAATAATAAGAAGACAAAATGAACCTAATACAAATAAATGAATGCTTAATAACTCCCCTGCACATGCTCCTAAAAATCCAAACCTTCACCTGTAAATAAAACGTCCCGACCTGAAGACATCTTAATGTTATTATTTTGTTATACACACAGTGCCGCCAAGTGGAATCAAAAATTTGTTTTTATTTTAATTTTCACGTACTGCACGGTGCCCTTTTGACGAATCCGACTGAAAATTAGTCAGAAAAGACTCAAGACAATGATCTTACTCTCTGCCGAATTTTGTGACGTTTTGGCAAAAGGCGTGGCTATTAAGGTGCTGAAAAGTCCGATTGTACTCTGTGGCAACAAAAGCTCCGGCAACATGACTCAGATCATCCTATCTTCTCGAAGTTGTACACATTTGAGGATACTTCAGCCCTGAAGACATCTACCAACTTATTTTATATCGTAGTAGTAGCGCCACCAACTGGTAAAAGCTAATACAAGTTATTTTCTTGGATGTTTTTCTCCGTGCAACTCAACAAGGTCGCCCTCATATATGCTCGGATGACTGTTTCGGCCATGAGGATGTCACAATACGAAATTCGTGATTTTTCGTGAAAAGTTGTGGGAGTGGCATTGCACTGTTCGGCAATAAAACAAAGCTGATTATGAGGTTCTAAATATGAACGACAACTCGTAAAACTTTACACACACATCAGGCCGAGCAAATTTATCAATATTTGATACGTTAGTTGTGCAGCTTTTTTGAAATGGCTCGCCATGGCCCTCGAGAAATGTTAAAAAAAAGCAGCTCTGGTTGAGTGTTTCACCTCGCTTTTTGTAAATTTTATGGAGTACAGTGAACCCTCGGTTATCGCGGTTAATGGGGACCGAGACCACCCGCGAAAACTGAAAATCCGCGAAGTAGCGGCGCACCTTCAAAAATGCTTAAAAAAAATATACAATATATATAATAATATATATATATATATATATATATATATATATATATATATATATATATATATATATATATATATATACGGGGAGAGAGAGAGTGAAATTCATGTTATAACAAAAAAACCAAATTATTATTAAAACGTATTATTTTTTTATTCCCCAGCCATTCTTTTTGTATTTATTTAATTACTCCGACTTTTACCTGCTGGTACGCCGTCCGGTGTGCCCTGTGAAATGAAAGGTGGCATTCTTTATTTATTTATTCATTTATTCATTCATAACTGACAGCCTCGCGCTCCGCTCGTGCCCGGGCAGAAGAGGTGCTCCAATTTGGCTTAACTGTGACACACGCCCGTCCTCCTCCGTCCGGAGCTTCCATTCGGTTAAACTTAGGGGCCGCTTGGCACCGCCCGTGCCCGGGGAAGGTGCTCCTCTTCGGCTTACTGTGACGCGAGCATGCCCTCCTCCTCCGGAGCTTCCATTCGGTTAAACTTAGGGGCCGCTTGGAACCGCCCGTGCCCGGGGAAGGTGCTCCTCTTCGGCTTACTGTGACGCGAGCATGCCCTCCTCCTCCGGAGCTTCCATTCGGTTAAACTTAGGGGCCGCTTGGCACCGCCCGTGCCCGGGGAAGGTGCTCCTCTACGGCTTAACTGCCACGCACGCTGGCCGGAGCTCTGGTACGGTCCGAACCGCGCGAAACGTCGCCACCGATCGTGTCCGGGGGAACGTGCTCTTCTTCGTCCACTCTCCTCTTCGCCCACGCTCTTCTTCGGCGCACGCCGGCCGTCTAACCGCTCCAGCGCCCCGTCGTGCCGCTCGGCGAAACTACAATGCCCCCGAATATTTTTTAGACCCGCGAAGCACTGAACCTGCGAAAGGTGAACCGCGAAGTAGCGAGGGTTCACTGTATGTATAAGACCAAGACCTACAAAAAAGTCTCTTGGAGCAATGAGCTAGGTTTTACAGGAAGTCGGCCATTTTGAATTTACTTAAAAGGGGGCGGGTCACCACAATGGACTTTGTGTAGAAATTATTATTGGGGCCCGAGCAGCGACCGCGGCGAGGTCCCTATTGTTTTTGTAGAAAATATTATTACTTTTATTATTATTATTATTATTATTATTAGGGCCTGAGCAGCGACCGCTGCGAAGTCCCTATTGTTTTTGTAGAAATTATTATTATTATTTTTCCGATTGTTCGATCGCATTTTTGACCCCCGAAACATGCACAAAAACTCACCAAACCTGGCAGTCTCATCGGGCATGGCGAAAAATTTGATATTTTAACGTCTAATATGAACAGGAAGTGAGTTATGAATTTTTGAAAGTCCGACTTTTGCCCTTTTTTGCATGTTTACAGGGGTCATTCTTTTGCACCCTGATCCTAAAGGCTTCATCTGATTGCCTTAAAATTCTGTCTGTAGCATCTGAAGACCTGGGACAAACACTGGGGCTAAAATTTTTTGTTTCCGAAATACTATATGACGGGGGCGGGGCATCAAAGTTTTCACTTAAGATTTCCTTCGCCGCAATGGACAAAATGCTTAATAACTCTCCTGCACATGCTGCTAAAAATCCAAAACTTCACATGTACATAAAGAGTCTGTACCTGAAGACATCTATATGTTTATATTCAGTTATACACCTTGCGCCAATCAATATCATTTTTTACATTTTGACGTACTGCACGGTGCCCTTGTAACGAATCTGATTGAAAATTGGCTAGAAAAGACTCAAGACATTGATCTTACTCTATCCCTATTTTTGTGACTTTCCTTCGAAGGGCGTGGCTATTACGGTGCCGCAGAGTCTGATTATTCTCCGTGGCAACAAAAGTTCCTGCAAAATGATTCAGATGATCCATCTTCTCGAAATTTTTCACATTTGAGGATATTCAGGCCCTGAAGACGGCTGCCAACTTATTTTTGATCGCAGTGGTAGCGCCACCAACTGGTTAAAACAAATATAAATTATTTTCGTTGATGTTTTTCTCCGGGCATGTTAACAAAATCTACCTTATATTTGCTCGGATGAGTGTTTAGGCCTTGAGCATGTCACAATACGAAAGTCTTTCGCCTTCTTCAGAGTGTCACATGATGGTGTCTTGTGACCCGCCTTTATCAGCTTATGTTCCATGAGGGCGTGACTTACCTGTCACAAGAATGAAGGCAAGTCACGCCCCCCGCTGTCCGTTCACTCCGCCAAGATGCTGGTCCAGGTGGTAGAGAGGATGAAGGCTCCCTTGTCTCTGTTCATGGTTTTTATGCCTCGCTTGCAGATCTCAATGGCCTCTCTGATCCAGCGCTGTTGTTTGTTCTCTTCTGTGCGGATGACCCTGCCCTTCTCCCGGTCCATGATGTGGTTTTCCCTTTTGCAGTGGTCAGTGATTGCTGATTTGTAATGTTCATGTTGTGCTTGTTCTTTTACTGCTCTGATTTTTTTCATTTTTTTGACAGGTAAGTCACACCCTCATGGAACATCAGCTCAAGACACCATCATGCGACACTCTGAAGTAGGCGAAAGACTCGCCGAAACATGTCAGGTAAAAAATTAACCTAAAACATAATTGTCTGCTTTTAATGAATCAGTCAAATATCAATAATAAGAAGACAAAATGAACCTAATACAAATAAATGAATGCTTAATAACTCCCCTGCACATGCTCCTAAAAATCCAAACCTTCACCTGTAAATAAAACGTCCCGACCTGAAGACATCTTAATGTTATTATTTTGTTATACACACAGTGCCGCCAAGTGGAATCAAAAATTTGTTTTTATTTTAATTGTCACGTACTGCACGGTGCCCTTTCGACGAATCCGACTGAAAATTAGTCAGAAAAGACTCAAGACAATGATCTTACTCTCTGCCGAATTTTGTGACGTTTTGGCAAAAGGCGTGGCTATTACGGTGCTGAAAAGTCCGATTGTACTCTGTGGCAACAAAAGCTCCAGCAACATGACTCAGATGATCCTATCTTCTCGAAGTTGCACACATTTGAGGATACTTCAGCCCTGAAGACATCTACCAACTTATTTTTCATCGTAGTAGTAGCGCCCCCAACTGGTAAAAGCTAATACAAGTTATTTTCTTGGATGTTTTTCTCCGTGCAACTCAACAAGGTCGCCCTCATATATGCTCGGATGACTGTTTCGGCCATGAGGATGTCACAATACGAAATTCGTCCTTTTTCATGAAAAGTTGTGGGAGTGGCATTGCACTGTTCAGCAATAAAACAAAGCTGATTATGAGGTTCTAAATATGAACGACAACTCGTGAAACTTTACACACACATCAGGCCGAGCAAATTTATCAATATTTTATACGTTAGTTGTGCAGCTTTTTTGAAATGGCTCGCCATGGCCCTCGAGAAATGTTCAAAAAAGCAGCCCTGGTTGAGTGTTTCACCTCGCTTTTTGTAAATTTTATGGAGTACAGTGAACCCTCGGTTATCGCGGTTAATGGGGACCGAGACCACCCGCGAAAACTGAAAATCCGCGAAGTAGCGGCGCACCTTCAAAAATGCTTAAAAAAAATATATAATAAATATATATATATATATATATATATATATATATATATATATATATATATATATATATATATATATATATACGGGGGGAGAGAGAGAGAGAGAGAGTGAAATTCATGTTATAACAAAAAAAACAAATTATTATTAAAACTTATTATTTTTTTATTCCCCAACCATTCTTTTTGTATTTATTTAATTACTCCGACTTTTACCTGCTGGTACGCCGTCCGGTGTGCCCTGTGAAATGAAAGGTGGCATTCTTTATTTATTTATTCATTTATTCATTCATAACTGACAGCCTCGCGCTCCGCTTGTGCCCGGCAGAAGAGGTGCTCCAATTCGGCTTAACTGTGACACACGCCCGCCCTCCTCCCCCGGAGCTTCCATTCGGTTAAACTTAGGGGCCGCTTGGCACCGCCCGTGCCCGGGGAAGGTGCTCCTCTTCGGCTTACTGTGACGCGAGCATGCCCTCCTCCTCCGGAGCTTCCATTCGGTTAAACTTAGGGGCCGCTTGGAACCGCCCGTGCCCGGGGAAGGTGCTCCTCTTCGGCTTACTGTGACGCGAGCATGCCCTCCTCCTCCGGAGCTTCCATTCGGTTAAACTCAGGGGCCGCTTGGAACCGCCCGTGCCCGGGGAAGGTGCTCCTCTACGGCTTAACTGCCACGCACGCCGGCCGGAGCTCTGGTACGGTCCGAACCGCGCGAAACGTCGCCACCGATCGTGTCCGGGGGAACGTGCTCTTCTTCGTCCACTCTCCTCTTCGCCCACGCTCTTCTTCGGCGCACGCCGGCCGTCTAACCGCTCCAGCGCCCCGTCGTGCCGCTCGGCGAAACTACAATGCCCCCGAATATTTTTTAGACCCGCGAAGCACTGAACCCGCGAAAGGTGAACCTCGAAGTAGCGAGGGTTCACTGTATGTATAAGACCAAGACCTACAAAAAAGTCTCTTGGAGCAATGAGCTAGGTTTTACAGGAAGTCGGCCATTTTGAATTTACTTAAAAGGGGGCGGGTCTCCACAATGGACTTTGTGTAGAAATTATTATTGGGGCCCGAGCAGCGACCGCGGCGAGGTCCCTATTGTTTTTGTAGAAAATATTATTACTTTTATTATTATTATTATTATTATTATTATTATTATTAGGGCCTGAGCAGCGACCGCTGCGAAGTCCCTATTGTTTTTGTAGAAATTATTATTATTATTATTTTTCCGATTGTTCGATCGCATTTTTGACCCCCGAAACATGCACAAAAACTCACCAAACTTGGCAGTCTCATCGGGCATGGCGAAAAATTTGATATTTTTTAACGTCTAATATGAACAGGAAGTGAGTTATGAATTTTTGAAAGTCCGACTTTTGCCCTTTTTTGCATGTTTACAGGGGTCATTCTTTTGCACCCTGATCCTAAAGGCTTCATCTGATTGCCTTAAAGTTCTGTCTGGAGCATCTTAAGACCTGGGACAAACACTGGGGCTAAAATTTTTTGTTTCCGAAATACTATATGACGGGGGCGGGGCTTCAAAGTTTTCACTTAAGATTTCCTTCGCCGCAATGGACAAAATGCTTAATAACTCTCCTGCCCGTGCTGCTAAAAATCCAAAACTTCACATGTACATAAAGAGTCGGTACCTGAAGACATCTATATGTTTATATTCAGTTATACACCTTGCGCCAATCAATATAAATGTTTACATTTTGACGTACTGCACGGTGCCCTTTTAACGAATCCGACTGAAAATTGGCTAGAAAAGACTCAAGACATTGATCTTACTCTATCCCTATTTCTATGACTTTCCTTCAAAGGGCGTGGCTATTACGGTGCCGCAGAGTCTGATTATTCTCCGTGGCAACAAAAGTTCCTGCAAAATGATTCAGATGATCCATCTTCTGGAAATCTTTCACATTTGAGGATATTCAGGCCCTGAAGACGGCTGCCAACTTATTTTTGATCGCAGTGGTAGCGCCACCAACTGGTTAAAACAAATACAAATTATTTTCGTTGATGTTTTTCTCCGGGCAGGTTAACAAAATCTACCTTATATTTGCTCGGATGAGTGTTTAGGCCTTGAGCATGTCACAATACGAAAGTCTTTCGCCTTCTTCAGAGTGTCACATGATGGTGTCTTGTGACCCGTCTTTATCAGCTGATGTTCCATGAGGGCGTGACTTACCTGTCACAAGAATGAAGGCAAGTCACGCCCCCCGCTGTCCGTTCACTCCGCCAAGATGCTGGTCCAGGTGGTAGAGAGGATGAAGGCTCCCTTGTCTCTGTTCATGGTTTTTATGCCTCGCTTGCAGATCTCAATGGCCTCTCTGATCCAGCGCTGTTGTTTGTTCTCTTCTGTGCGGATGACCCTGCCCTTCTCCCGGTCCATGATGTGGTTTTCCCTTTTGCAGTGGTCAGTGATTGCTGATTTGTAATGTTCATGTTGTGCTTGTTCTTTTACTGCTCTGATTTTTTCATTTTTTTGACAGGTAAGTCACACCCTCATGGAACATCAGCTCAAGACACCATCATGCGACACTCTGAAGAAGGCGAAAGACTCGCCGAAACATGTCAGGTAAAAAATTAACCTAAAACATAATTGTCTGCTTTTAATGAATCAGTCAAATATCAATAATAAGAAGACAAAATGAACCTAATACAAATAAATGAATGCTTAATAACTCCCCTGCACATGCTCCTAAAAATCCAAACCTTCACCTGTAAATAAAACGTCCCGACCTGAAGACATCTTAATGTTATTATTTTGTTATACACACAGTGCCGCCAAGTGGAATCAAAAATTTGTTTTTATTTTAATTTTCACGTACTGCATGGTGCCCTTTTGACGAATCCGACTGAAAATTAGTCAGAAAAGACTTAAGACAATGATCTTACTCTCTGCCGAATTTTGTGACGTTTTGGCAAAAGGCGTGGCTATTAAGGTGCTGAAAAGTCCGATTGTACTCTGTGGCAACAAAAGCTCCGGCAACATGACTCAGATGATCCTATCTTCTCGAAGTTGTACACATTTGAGGATACTTCAGCCCTGAAGACATCTACCAACTTATTTTACATCGTAGTAGTAGCGCCACCAACTGGTAAAAGCTAATACAAGTTATTTTCTTGGATGTTTTTCTCCGTGCAACTCAACAAGGTCGCCCTCATATATGCTCGGATGACTGTTTCGGCCATGAGGATGTCACAATACGAAATTCGTGATTTTTCGTGAAAAGTTGTGGGAGTGGCATTGCACTGTTCAGCAATAAAACAAAGCTGATTATGAGGTTCTAAATATGAACGACAACTCGTAAAACTTTACACACACATCAGGCCGAGCAAATTTATCAATATTTTATACGTTAGTTGTGCAGCTTTTTTGAAATGGCTCGCCATGGCCCTCGAGAAATGTTAAAAAAAAGCAGCTCTGGTTGAGTGTTTCACCTCGCTTTTTGTAAATTTTATGGAGTACAGTGAACCCTCGGTTATCGCGGTTAATGGGGACCGAGACCACCCGCGAAAACTGAAAATCCGCGAAGTAGCGGCGCACCTTCAAAAATGCTTAAAAAAAATATACAATATATATAATAAATATATAATATATATATATATATATATATATATATATATATATATATATATATATACGGGGAGAGAGAGAGTGAAATTCATGTTATAACAAAAAAACCAAATTATTATTAAAACGTATTATTTTTTTATTCCCCAGCCATTCTTTTTGTATTTATTTAATTACTCCGACTTTTACCTGCTGGTACGCCGTCCGGTGTGCCCTGTGAAATGAAAGGTGGCATTCTTTATTTATTTATTCATTTATTCATTCATAACTGACAGCCTCGCGCTCCGCTCGTGCCCGGGCAGAAGAGGTGCTCCAATTTGGCTTAACTGTGACACACGCCCGTCCTCCTCCCCCGGAGCTTCCATTCGGTTAAACTTAGGGGCCGCTTGGCACCGCCCGTGCCCGGGGAAGGTGCTCCTCTTCGGCTTACTGTGACGCGAGCATGCCCTCCTCCTCCGGAGCTTCCATTCGGTTAAACTTAGGGGCCGCTTGGAACCGCCCGTGCCCGGGGAAGGTGCTCCTCTTCGGCTTACTGTGACGCGAGCATGCCCTCCTCCTCCGGAGCTTCCATTCGGTTAAACTTAGGGGCCGCTTGGCACTGCCCGTGCCCGGGGAAGGTGCTCCTCTACGGCTTAACTGCCACGCACGCTGGCCGGAGCTCTGGTACGGTCCGAACCGCGCGAAACGTCGCCACCGATCGTGTCCGGGGGAACGTGCTCTTCTTCGTCCACTCTCCTCTTCGCCCACGCTCTTCTTCGGCGCACGCCGGCCGTCTAACCGCTCCAGCGCCCCGTCGTGCCGCTCGGCGAAACTACAATGCCCCCGAATATTTTTTAGACCCGCGAAGCACTGAACCCGCGAAAGGTGAACCGCGAAGTAGCGAGGGTTCACTGTATGTATAAGACCAAGACCTACAAAAAAGTCTCTTGGAGCAATGAGCTAGGTTTTACAGGAAGTCGGCCATTTTGAATTTACTGAAAAGGGGGCGGGTCACCACAATGGACTTTGTGTAGAAATTATTATTGGGGCCCGAGCAGCGACCGCGGCGAGGTCCCTATTGTTTTTGTAGAAGATATTATTACTTTTATTATTATTATTATTATTATTATTAGGGTCTGAGCAGCGACCGCTGCGAAGTCCCTATTGTTTTTGTAGAAATTATTATTATTATTATTTTTCCGATTGTTCGATCGCATTTTTGACCCCCGAAACATGCACAAAAACTCACCAAACTTGGCAGTCTCATCGGGCATGGCGAAAAATTTGATATTTTAACGTCTAATATGAACAGGAAGTGAGTTATGAATTTTTGAAAGTCCGACTTTTGCCCTTTTTTGCATGTTTACAGGGGTCATTCTTTTGCACCCTGATCCTAAAGGCTTCATCTGATTGCCTTAAAATTCTGTCTGTAGCATCTGAAGACCTGGCACAAACACTGGGGCTAAAATTTTTTGTTTCCGAAATACTATATGACGGGGGCGGGGCATCAAAGTTTTCACTTAAGATTTCCTTCGCCGCAATGGACAAAATGCTTAATAACTCTCCTGCACATGCTGCTAAAAATCCAAAACTTCACATGTACATAAAGAGTCTGTACCTGAAGACATCTATATGTTTATATTCAGTTATACACCTTGCGCCAATCAATATCATTTTTTACATTTTGACGTACTGCACGGTGCCCTTTTAACGAATCTGATTGAAAATTGGCTAGAAAAGACTCAAGACATTGATCTTACTCTATCCCTATTTTTGTGACTTTCCTTCGAAGGGCGTGGCTATTACGGTGCCGCAGAGTCTGATTATTCTCCGTGGCAACAAAAGTTCCTGCAAAATGATTCAGATGATCCATCTTCTCGAAATTTTTCACATTTGAGGATATTCAGGCCCTGAAGACGGCTGCCAACTTATTTTTGATCGCAGTGGTAGCGCCACCAACTGGTTAAAACAAATACAAATCATTTTCGTTGATTTTTTTCTCCGGGCAGGTTAACAAAATCTACCTTACATTTGCTCGGATGAGTGTTTAGGCCTTGAGGATGTCACAATACGAAAGTCTTTCGCCTTCTTCAGAGTGTCACATGATGGTGTCTTGTGGCCCGTCTTTATCAGCTGATGTTCCATGAGGGCGTGACTTACCTGTCACAAGAATGAAGGCAAGTCACGCCCCCCGCTGTCCGTTCACTCCGCCAAAATGCTGCTCCAGGTGGTAGAGAGGATGAAGGCTCCCTTGTCTCTGTTCATGGTTTTTATGCCTCGCTTGCAGATCTCAATGGCCTCTCTGATCCAGCGCTGTTGTTTGTTCTCTTCGGTGCGGATGACCCTGCCCTTCTCCCGGTCCATGATGTGGTTTTCCCTTTTGCAGTGGTCAGTGATTGCTGATTTGTAATGTTCATGTTGTGCTTGTTCTTTTACTGCTCTGATTTTTCATTTTTTTGACAGGTAAGTCACACCCTCATGGAACATCAGCTGATAAAGACGGGTCTCAAGACACCATCATGCGACACTCTGAAGAAGGCGAAAGACTCGCCGAAACATGTCAGGTAAAAAATTAACCTAAAACATAATTGTCTGCTTTTAATGAATCAGTCAAATATCAATAATAAGAAGACAAAATGAACCTAATACAAATAAATGAATGCTTAATAACTCCCCTGCACATGCTCCTAAAAATCCAAACCTTCACCTGTAAATAAAACGTCCCGACCTGAAGACATCTTAATGTTATTATTTTGTTATACACACAGTGCCGCCAAGTGGAATCAAAAATTTGTTTTTATTTTAATTTTCACGTACTGCACGGTGCCCTTTTGACGAATCCGACTGAAAATTAGTCAGAAAAGACTCAAGACAATGACCTTACTCTCTGCCGAATTTTGTGACGTTTTGGCAAAAGGCGTGGCTATTAAGGTGCTGAAAAGTCCGATTGTACTCTGTGGCAACAAAAGCTCCGGCAACATGACTCAGATCATCCTATCTTCTCGAAGTTGTACACATTTGAGGATACTTCAGCCCTGAAGACATCTACCAACTTATTTTATATCGTAGTAGTAGCGCCACCAACTGGTAAAAGCTAATACAAGTTATTTTCTTGGATGTTTTTCTCCGTGCAACTCAACAAGGTCGCCCTCATATATGCTCGGATGACTGTTTCGGCCATGAGGATGTCACAATACGAAATTCGTGATTTTTCGTGAAAAGTTGTGGGAGTGGCATTGCACTGTTCGGCAATAAAACAAAGCTGATTATGAGGTTCTAAATATGAACGACAACTCGTAAAACTTTACACACACATCAGGCCGAGCAAATTTATCAATATTTTATACGTTAGTTGTGCAGCTTTTTTGAAATGGCTCGCCATGGCCCTCGAGAAATGTTAAAAAAAAGCAGCTCTGGTTGAGTGTTTCACCTCGCTTTTTGTAAATTTTATGGAGTACAGTGAACCCTCGGTTATCGCGGTTAATGGGGACCGAGACCACCCGCGAAAACTGAAAATCCGCGAAGTAGCGGCGCACCTTCAAAAATGCTTAAAAAAAATATACAATATATATAATAAATATATATATATATATATATATATATATATATATATATATACGGGGAGAGAGAGAGTGAAATTCATGTTATAACAAAAAAACCAAATTATTATTAAAACGTATTATTTTTTTATTCCCCAGCCATTCTTTTTGTATTTATTTAATTACTCCGACTTTTACCTGCTGGTACGCCGTCCGGTGTGCCCTGTGAAATGAAAGGTGGCATTCTTTATTTATTTATTCATTTATTCATTCATAACTGACAGCCTCGCGCTCCGCTCGTGCCCGGGCAGAAGAGGTGCTCCAATTTGGCTTAACTGTGACACACGCCCGTCCTCCTCCGTCCGGAGCTTCCATTCGGTTAAACTTAGGGGCCGCTTGGCACCGCCCATGCCCGGGGAAGGTGCTCCTCTTCGGCTTACTGTGACGCGAGCATGCCCTCCTCCTCCGGAGCTTCCATTCGGTTAAACTTAGGGGCCGCTTGGAACCGCCCGTGCCCGGGGAAGGTGCTCCTCTTCGGCTTACTGTGACGCGAGCATGCCCTCCTCCTCCGGAGCTTCCATTCGGTTAAACTTAGGGGCCGCTTGGCACCGCCCGTGCCCGGGGAAGGTGCTCCTCTACGGCTTAACTGCCACGCACGCTGGCCGGAGCTCTGGTACGGTCCGAACCGCGCGAAACGTCGCCACAGATCGTGTCCGGGGGAACGTGCTCTTCTTCGTCCACTCTCCTCTTCGCCCGCGCTCTTCTTCGGCGCACGCCGGCCGTCTAACCGCTCCAGCGCCCCGTCGTGCCGCTCGGCGAAACTACAATGCCCCCGAATATTTTTTAGACCCGCGAAGCACTGAACCTGCGAAAGGTGAACCGCGAAGTAGCGAGGGTTCACTGTATGTATAAGACCAAGACCTACAAAAAAGTCTCTTGGAGCAATGAGCTAG